>NC_135406.1:4820120-5020120 GCF_051989625.1 Stigmatopora argus
GGTAGTAATAGTAGTAGTAATAGTAGTAGTAATTGTAGTAGTAATAGTAGTGGTAATAGTAGTAGTAGTCACAGCAGTAGTAGTAGTAATAGTAGTAGTAATAGTAGTAGTAATAGTAGTAGCAATAGTAGCAGTAATAGTAGTAGTAATAGTAGTAGTAATAGTAGTAGTAATAATAGTAAAAGTAGTAGTAGTAATAGTACAAAATAGTAGTAGTAATAGTAGTAGTTGTAGTAATAGTGGTAGTAATAGTAGAAATAGTAGTAGTAATAGTAGTAGTAGTAATAGTAGAAATAGTAGTAGTAATAGTAGAAATAGTAGTAGAAATAGTAGTAGTAATAGTAGTAGTAGTAATAGTAGTAATAGTAGTAGTAATAGTAGAAATAGTAGTAGAAATAGTAGTAGTAATAGTAGTAGTAGTAATAGTAGTAATAGTAGAAATAGTAGTAGTAATAGTAGAAATAGTAGTATTAATAGTAGTAGTTGTAGTAATAGTGGTAGTAATAGTAGTAGTAATGCTGGTAGTAGTAGTAGTAATAGTAGTAATAGTAGAAATAGTAGTAGTTGTAGTAATAGCGGTAGTAATAGTAGTAGTAATGCTGGTAGTAGTAATAGTAGAAATAGTAGTGGTAATAGTAGTAGTTGTAGTAATTGTGGTAGTAATAGTAGTAGTAATAGTAGTAGTAATAGTAGTAGTAATTGTAGTAGTAATAGTAGTGGTAATAGTAGTAGTAGTAGTAGTAGTCACAGCAGTAGTAGTAGTAGTAATAGTAGTAGTAATAGTAGTAGCAATAGTAGTAGTAATAGTAGTAGTAGTAATAGTAGTAGTAATAATAGTAATAGTATTAGTAGTAATAATAGTAAAAGTAGTAGTAGTAATAGTAGAAATAGTAGTAGTAATAGTAGTAGTAATAATAGTAATAGTATTAGTAGTAATAATAGTAAAAGTAGTAGTAGTAATAGTAGTAGTAATAGTAGTAGTTGTAGTAATAGTGGTAGTAATAGTAGTAGTTGTAGGAATAGTGGTAGTAATAGTAGAAATAGTAGTAGTAATAGTAGTAGTAGTAGTAATAGTAGAAATAGTAGTAGTAATAGTAGTAGTAGTAGTAATAGTAGAAATAGTAGTAGAAATAGTAGTAGAAATAGTAGTAGTAATAGTAGTAGTAGTAATAGTAGAAATAGTAGTAGTAATAGTAGAAATAGTAGTAGTAATAGTAGAAATAGTAGTATTAATAGTAGTAGTTGTAGTAATAGTGGTAGTAATAGTAGTAGTAATGCTGGTAGTAGTAGTAGTAATAGTAGAAATAGTAGTAGTTGTAGTAATAGCGGTAGTAATAGTAATGTTGGTAGTAGTAATAGTAGAAATAGTAGTAGTAATAGTAGTAGTTGTAGTAATAGTGGTAGTAATAGTAGTAGTAATGCTGGTAGTAGTAGTAATAGTAGTAGGGATAGTAATAGTAGTTGCAAAAGTTGTAGTAGTAATAGTAGTAGTTGCAAAAGTTGTAGTAGTAATAGTAGTAGTTGCAAACGTTGTAATAGTAATAGTAGTAGTTGCAAAAGTTGTAATAGTAATAGTAGTAGTTGCAAAAGTTGTAGTAGTAATAGTAGTAGTTGCAAAAGTTGTAGTAGTAATAGTAGTAGTAATCATAATAATATTAGTAGTGATAGTAGTAGTAGTCATAATATTATTAGTGATAGTAGTAGTAGTCATAATAATATTAGTCGTGATAGTAGTAGTAATCATGAAAATATTAGTTGTGATAGTAGTAGTAGTCATAATAATATTAGTAGTGATAGTAGTAGTAGTCATAACAATATTAGTAGTGATAGTAGTAGTCATAATAATATTAGTAGTGATAGTAGTAGTAATCATAATAATATTATTAGTGATAGTAGTAGTACTCATAATAGTAGTCATAATAATAGTAGTAGTAACAGTAGAAGTATTAATGCTGTTATTAGTCATAATTGTAGTTGTAGGGGATTGTGTTATACATCCACTAGATGCAGCTGTAGTAGTAGTAGTAGTAGTACTCGTAGTAGTGGTTAGGAGTTGTAGTTTGGGATTTGTAGGATCAATAAAGTTGTAGTCCATCCATTGGTTGAAAACATTTGGTTTCAACACGTCACGGTGCGACCCCGGATTGGACTTTGACCCCCAGATAATGTTTTGCTTTACGCAGGAAAACGGTGACTTTCAAAAGCAGGAGTTCGACTGAAGTGAGTTTCTTTTGACCTGTTTGCCCCTTATAGTCCGGAATATACATTGTAAATAAGAAATCCTTTTTCGTAAACTCACCCATCCCGCCAGGCCATGGCCAATCCCACGGCGGCGTTCCTCGCCGCATTCCTCGCCGCCTTGGTCTCGCGTTGCGGCGCCAGCAAAATCCTGGTGGTCCCATTGGACGGCAGCCACTGGATCAACATGGAGGTGATCCTCAAAGAACTGCACACCCGCGGACACCAACTGACGGTCCTGCACTCCGCCAACAGTTGGTACATCCCGGCTAACTCCTCCCTCTACGCCTCGGTCACCGCCACCATGTTCGAGGACGGCGCCAAAAAGGAGGCCTACAATCGAATCCTCCTAGAGGTGATGGAGGACCGCCGATCCGCGGGTTTCTTGTCCGGGTTCTACCGGCGGCGTTCGCTCACCCACATGTTGGCGGCGGGCCACAAGGATCTGGCCCAGGCCGTCGGCGCCATGTTGGACGACCTGGATTTCATAGAGCGCTTACGGCGAACCCGCTTCGACCTGATGTTGACCGACCCGGGTTTGACGGTCGGGGTGCTTCTGGGTAACTACCTGGGGTTACCCATGGTTTTCAACATACGCTGGATCAACAACGGCGAGGCCCACTTCGCCGTGGCCCCGTCCCCCGTCTCGTACGTCCCGGTCCCCGGTAGCGAACTCCCCGACGCGATGGATTTCCCGGCGCGTCTCCAGAACGCTCTCCATTCCCTTTACAGCCTGATGGAATTCCACTTGTACATAAGCCCCGCCTACTCCGAGCTCCTCCACCGCCATTTTCCTCCCGGGACCGATTTGCTGTCCTTGGAGCGAGAGGCGGCCATTTGGCTGGTGAGGTCCGACTTTGCGTTCGAGTTCCCTCGCCCGAGCGTCCCCAACGTGGTCCACGTTGCCGGATTCCAGTGCGGGGAGCCCCGCCCCTTGCCCGCCCACTTGGAGGCCTTCGTACGGAGCTCCGGGGACCACGGCGTGGTCCTGATGTCCTTGGGGACGTTGGTGTCGGCATTACCGCGCCAAATGACCGAGGACATCGCCGCCGCCTTCGCCCGGCTCCCCCAGAAGGTCATCTGGAAGTTCAAGGGTGAAAAACCCTCGTCCTTGGGGGGCAACACCCTCCTGGTGGACTGGCTGCCCCAGAACGACCTCCTGGGACACCCCAAAACCCGCGCCTTGGTGGCCCACGGCGGCACCAACGGCTTATACGAAGCTATCTACCACGGGGTCCCGGTCCTGGGGGTCCCGCTGCTCTTCGACCAGTTCGACAACCTGGTCCGCTTGGAGGTCCGCGGGGGGGCCCGGGTCCTCGAGGCCAAATCCCTGACCCGGGACGGGTTCCTGGAGGCCCTGAGGGATGTTGTGGAGACGCCGTCTTACCGGGAGAACATGCGGCGGCTGTCCCGCCTCCATCGCGATAGGCCGACGCCCCCTCTGGAGACGGCCGTCTTTTGGATCGAGTACGTCGCCAGGCGAAAGGGGGCGACCCATCTGCGTCCGCTCGCTTACCGGCTGCCCTGGTACTCGTACTTTTGCTTGGACGTCCTCGTTGTGGTGGCGGCGGCGGTCGCCGCGGTCGCCGTGGCTTTCGTGTTCTTCTGTAAGGCGATCTGTGGGAGGGGCTTAGGAAAGAAGAGCAAATGTGAATAATTCATTTTGTCAGATTGCATATTTAGTTTGACAAATAATAACTTCTTGTCGGCCATCTTAGATTTCACGTCTTGTAAATATCGAATAAAAAAAATCCTGAGTTGAACTCGTCCAATCCATGTGAAGACCGGTCGTAATGAATTAGTGACAAACATAATCTTGTTTTTTGTTTTAAAAAAAAAAAAGTTTTCTGAATACTACAATCACATTTTTACAAATTAACTCATTGAGCCGACACATTTTGCACCAATGGCTGGATCGTCTCAATCCCTTTAAATAAGGGGAATTCTAGGATTTTGCGACATTTACCTGGAATTATTTTGCGGTGCTTTGTACTAAAATATATATAAATATATATTTTTTGAGGGGGGGGGACTTTAAGACACAAGTATTAAAAACGAAAAACCTCCCGAACAATTTCCAAGCACGCCCAACCGCCCTTAAAACCCCAATTGACGCCGCCTCCGTGACGCAACACCCTTATTTTTTTCTATTGGAGGCGGAGTACCCTTATAACTCGGATGCTCATCTTTGCAACACCCCGCCATTGATGTCAAAGACCCTAACAAAATCAGGATGTTCACACTTTTCGTCCTCCTGGCTGCCCTTTTTCCCGCCGGTAAGCCCTGTTTTTTTTTTTTTACAAGTAAAAAGTCAGAAACCGGAAGGTACCTTTCGCCGCTTTTCAGACGGGTCGGTGCTTTTCGCCAGCCTGGGCGAGGACGTCAGCCTCCCGTGTTACTTCGGACCGGGCGTCAAGTACATGGCCTGGTACAAGCAGGTTGCGGGTGACGAGCCTCAGGTGGTGTCCTCCTTTTACGTCTATGCGTACTCCCATAACCATCAGAAAAAGACAGACGTCGTTAAGCGGGTGACGCAACACATCGGCGAAAGCTTCTTTCACCTCAACATTTCCCACGTACAGCTTTCCGACACGGCCATGTACTACTGCGGACATAGCACCCTCAACATCATGAGCTTTGACACCCGCATTTTTTTGCTGGTGAAAGGTATGGCGCCGCTTTGAAACATTTTTTTTAAGACAAAAAAAACAAAATGGCCGTCCCGTAACAAAACTACAAGTGCCCATTTTTAGGGGAAATTATGAAGACAATAAAAAAAAAATGGCAGTCCCGTAAAAAAACTACAAGTGCCCATTTTTAGGGGAAATTATGAAGACAAAAAAAAACAAAATGGCCGTACTGTAAAAAAACTACAAGTGCCCATTTTTAGGGGAAATTATGAAGACCAAAAAAGAAAATGGCCGTACCGTAAAAAAAACTACAAGTGCCAATTTTTAAGGGAAATTTTGAAGTTAAAAAAAAAATGGCCATCCCGTAAAAAAACTACACGTGCCCATTTTTAGGGGAAATTATGAAGACAATAAAAAAAAAAAATGGCAGTCCCGTAAAAAAAACTACAAGTGCCCATTTTTAGGGGAAATTATGAAGACAATAAAAAAAATGGCAGTCCCGTAAAAAAAAATACAAGTGCCCATTTTTAGGGGAAATTTTGAAGACAAAAAAACAAAATGGCCGTACCGTAAAAAAACTACAAGTGCCCATTCTTTTTGTTTACGGGAATACGTTAATAAAACACGTTGAAATTGATACATTTCCCAAACGTAGCTTTTTTGGGGGTCAAAACGTACTTCAATTTCAGATATTTTGTGCAGTTAGCATCAAAACAGCTAAAACATGACTGGTTTTGCTTATTAGCATCATGCTAACTACCACAAATCTGAAAAAAATCGGCAAAAAAACCCTGAATATTTTTGTCCTTGAAATAAAATGTATATTAATTTTTTTTAAGGACAAAACTGAACTTTCACCTTTGAAATTTAGCATGAAACATGCTACTGGTTTTGCTCATTAGCATCATGCTAACTACCACAAATCTGAAAAAATCGGCAAAAAAACCCTGAATATTTTTGTCCTTGAAATAAAATGTATATTAATTTTTTCAAGGAAAAAACTGAACTTTCACCTTTGAAATTTAGCATGAAACATGAAATCGACCCAAATGATTGACGCATCCAGTATCCACACAATTCAATTGAAAAACCTCCAACTGTGAGCCAAAGCGGCCATTTTGGCTCCTCACGCGCATCCGCTTTCGAAACGTCGGCTCGACCTTTGCGACGAGGTCATTCCACTTGTGTTTTTAGAGTCCAGCCGCCTGGCCGTGATCCAGCACCCCCCCTCCATCGGCGTGTCCCCCGGGGGCTCGGCCGCCTTGAACTGCGTCATGCACCCCGGGAGCAGCGAGGGGGGCAGCATCTATTGGTTCTGGAAGGCCTCCAGCACCTCCCACTTGGGGATGCTCTACGTCCAATCGCAAAGCAGTGCCGGTTGCGTCGAGACGTCCAAGACGGGATGCATTTTCATGCTGTCCAAGCAGGACGTGGCGCCGGCCGACGCTGGGACGTATTACTGCGCCGTGGCGTCTTGCGGCGAGATCGTGTTCGGGAACGGGACCGAGCTCGCCATCCGAGGTTTAAAGAATAATATTATCTGATTTAGGGGTTGTTTATTTTTGGGGGTTTGTTTACGGGTTGTTGTTGTTGTTTTTTCAGATGATAACCCGCAATTTTACACCGTGTTGGCCCAGTGTCTGCTCGCGGCCTTCCTGGCGTCCATCATCGTCAACGTCTTCCTGGCGTGGTTTCTTTGCAAAAAATGCGGGAGGAACGAGCTCACCCATATTGGTAAAATTCATATTTTTCACGGTGATGGTCAAAACGAGGATCAAATTCTAAATTAAATCAAATTAAAAAAGAGATTCGGGATCGGGTAAAGAATCAATCAGATTTTTAATTTGTATTTTTTTTTATTTTAGCTCATTGGCTGCCATTGACGGCTATGGACGTCCAATCCATTGGACTGTCAATGAGAGTGAATGAGTTAAGGGCTACAAAATAATGATTGTAATTGACAAAAATAATAGTTTTTGCCTTTAAAACACAACTTTGAGCAGTTGGAAGTCAACCAAGATTACCATAATTACCATATTTGCTCACATATAAGCCGTATTTGACCCTAATAATGTGCTTTTGTAGTTGTAGTAGTAGAAATAGTAGTAGTAGTAGTAGTAGAAATAGTAGTAGTAGTAGAAATAGTAGTAGTAGTAGTAGAAATAGTAGTAGTAGTCGTAGTAGAAATAGTAGTAGTAAAAATAGTAGTAGTAGTAGTAGTAGTAGTAGAAATAGTAGTAGTAAAAATAGTAGTAGTAGTAGAAATAGTAGTAGTAGTAGTAGAAATAGTAGTAGTAGTAGAAATAGTACAAGTAGTAGTAGTAGAAATAGTACAAGTAGTAGTAGTAGAAATAGTACAAGTAGTAGTAGTAGAAATAGTAGTAGTAGAAATAGTAGTAGTAGAAATAGTAGTAGGAGTAGAAATAGTATTAGGAGTAGAAATAGTAGTAGTAGTAGTAGTAGAAATAGTAGTAGTAGTAGTAGTAGAAATAGTAGTAGTAGAAATAGTAGTAGTAGAAATAGTAGTAGTAGAAATAGTAGTAGGAGTAGTAGGAGTAGAAATAGTAGTAGTAGTAGAAATAGTAGTAGTAGTAGTAGAAGAAGTAGTAGTAGTAGAAATAGTAGTAGTAGTAGAAATAGTAGTAGAGTAGTAGTAGAAATAGTAGTACTAGAAGTAGTAGTAGTAGTAGTAATAGTAGTAGTAGAAATAGTAGTAGAGTAGTAGTAGAAATAGTAGTACTAGAAGTAGTAGTAGTAGTAATAGTAGTAGTAGAAATAGTAGTAGAGTAGTAGTAGAAATAGTAGTACTAGAAGTAGTAGTAGTAGTAATAGTAGTAGTAGAAATAGTAGTAAAATTGTGAATCGGGGGCTGGCTTATACGCGAGAAATTGCAAAATTCAATGATTTTAAGGCATTTTTAAGAGTGCGGTTAATACTCGGGAAGGCTTATATGCGAGAAAATACGGTAATGCCGCTTACATTTTACAATCTAAATTTCACAGAGCAAATCCCGCAGGGAAACACCCCAGAAGAAAACCCGGACGATGAGGTTAGCTCGCAAATTTCCCGTTTTTCCCCCCAAATTTGGATTCATCTTTTACATCTAAAATTGTTTTTTTTTCGCACAGACTGGGGACGCTTTGCCGTACGTGGCCCTGGACTTCAAGAAGAGACAGGCCAACAGCAGGAGACAGAGGGACCCCGAGGACAGCATTTATTCGGGTGTGCGACTCAAATATTCGGACTGATTAGCACCGTCAAAAAATACGGTCTTTTTTTTCAGACTATAAGTCGCACTATAAGACATTTTAATGCAACATAAGACGTTTTTTTAGTAGAAATAGTAGTAGTAGTAGTAGAAATAGTAGTAGTATTAGTAGTAGTAGAAATAGTAGTAGTAGAAATAGTAGTAGTAGTAGAAATGGTAGTAGTAGAAATAGTAGTAGTAGTAGAAATAAGAGTATTAGTAGAAATAGTATTAGTATTAGTAGAAATAGTAGTAGTAGTATGGATAGTAATAGTAGTTGCAAAAGTTGTAGTAGTAGGGAATAGTAGTAGTAGAAATAGTAGTAGTAGTAGGGATAGTAGTAGTAGAGATAGTAGTAGTAGTAGTAGGGATAGTAATAGTAGTTGCAAAATTTGTAGTAGTAGGGATTGCAATAGTAGTTGCAAAAGTAGTAGTAGGGATAGTAATAGTAGTTGCAAAAGTTGTAGTAGGGATAGTAATAGTAGTTGCAAAAGTTGTAGTAGTAGGGATAGTAATAGTAGTTGCAAAAGTTGTAGTAGTAGGGATATTAATAGTAGTTGCAAAAGTTGTAGTAATAGGGATAGTTTTAGTAGTTGCAAAAGTTGTAGTAGTAGGGATAGTAATAGTAGTTGGAAAAGTTGTAGTAGTAGGGATAGTTTTAGTAGTTGCAAAAGTTGTAGTAGTAGGGATAGTAAAAGTAGTTGCAAAAGTTGTAGTAGGGATAGTAATAGTAGTGGCAAAAGTTGTAGTAGTAGGGATAATATTTTTTAAAAAATGAGGAAATTCTGTTATGAATTTTATTTTTGCATTCTCCCAGCGGCCATTTTGTTTCATCATTCTCTGGATTTTAATGTTTCGGGACAATTAAATGGACTGTTTGCTTTGTTTTTTATTATTAAGGCATTTATTAAAAATGATATAGGGTGTTTGTCCTGTTTTCTTTTGAATCGGGGTTATTTGACTTTTGAGGTTGAGGTTTTTGGCCGCTAACAGCGTCGAGCAGGAAGCGCAATTGTCGCAATGGAAACTTCCAAAACAAGAAACTGCGGCCAAAAGTGCTACGCGGGTGGTCAACTGTCACCGCCGCTTGACCCAAATCATGCAACCCGCATTTTGGGCCACTTTGCGCGCTGCCGTTTTGAGGTGAGCTTGGCCTAAATTCAAAATCTGGCCATTATATGTAGACATTATGATTAAAAAAGAGGTCATTCCAGTTCATGTGGATTGGACGTCCATTGCTGTTAATGGCAAAAATGTGTTGATGAGTTTTGGTTGAGTGGTCAAATTGTTTTGAGTATTATTACGACTTTAATCTAGAAAATATATTTTGATGGCGTCTTACACCTAAAATTGGACGTTTATTGCCGTCAATGGCAGTCAGACTTACAGTTTATGATATCAATTAACACTATTTTAAAGTAATCACTGTTAAATACTTCAACTTTTCATTGTTATTTATGAATGTAAGAAACTGAGGCTTACTTCTGCCCCCTTGTGGACTTAAACCACATTTTTTCCAAACACAAACGTCATCACTTGAAACCATATTTTCACGACAATAAGGCGCACATAAAAGTCTTAAATTTTCTCCAAAATAGACAGGGCGCCTTATAATCCAGTGTGCTTTATATATGGACCAATATTAAAATTGTTATACGATAAAATAAAATAAATCAGTCGATAGGGTACACTGACTACTATTTTCCTGTAGACAAAGTACTGCGCAGTGACTGCTGGGATATGTAGTTCTTTTGTCAATACACCCAATGGATTGTGGCCTGTATACATCGACATCAATACAGCTTGACGAAGCATGGAAAGCACCATTGGAAAAGTTACACTAGCTACCAGCTAGCTACTATTTGGGAATGGATTGTGGCCTGGCAATCGGCATCAACACAGTTGCGAACCATGGAACACAGCCTTGGAATAGTTATGCTAGCTACTAGCTAGCTACTATTAGCGAAAGGATTGTGGCCGCCTGGACAAACATATTAAACTCAGCGTTTTCGATGGAAAATTGTTCAATTCGGACACAGAAAATGAGGACTTTTGCGGGTGATGATGACGTGAGTACATTTAAAAATGGCTAAATAAAGTACAACCAAACTCAGTTTTGCTTCCGTTACCGTTTTAAAAACGTGTTTTTAGCGTGTGGGTGTAGCGTGTATGTTTAAGCTGGTGTATGTTTTGCCATGCCTGGCTGCGTCTTTAAAAACGGTGCGTCCTTTGTGTGTGTAAAATACAGAAATAGCCCTCGTTATTGACACTGCGGCTAAAAATACGATGCGCCGAAGTCCTGAAAATACGGTATTCGAACTAAGCACATGAAATAAATATATTCAACCAAGTGTTTGTTTAAAAAAAACAAAAACTTTATTCATGCAGGTCAAACTACATCAAAGATTGAACAAACTACTATTTGGCCATGAAATCTAATCAACAGAAAATGAAAATAGTATACTAAGAGGAAGTCCCAATAATCGGGTTCCTCTGAGGGCTTCAAAATAAAAGCCAAGTACAAACAGTATGAAAACAATCGAAATAACTTGCAATGCTTTTAAACTCACATCCTGTTGACTTACCTGTGGATTCAGTGGGAGGGGCTTTTTTTTTTTTTTTTTTTTCATTTTGTCCACGCCCTCCCCCATACTATAAAAATCTGGGAGTGCAACCCACGCGTAAGCCACAGACGCCAAGTCGCCGAACTAATTTTGACGGGAATGACAATAAGAAACCCCCGTTTTTAACGAAATAATTTTTAAACGCTGTTTGTTTTAAAGGGCCACACACGTTATTTCGACGACACAGAATCGGGCGGCGGTTAATCGGGTGCTGCCACGTCACGATTATCGAGGGCGATTAAAAGCTATTTAAATTCCCCAACTAATCTATTTATATAAAAAAAAATTGAAATATGAATTAACGTGGCTACATCACAATAAAACAATCCCGCCAAAATAAGGATTCGTGTCAAAACTGGAGCAATAACAAGAGAAAGACGTCGGCATTTCGGTCCCGTTGCGATGCAGGGGGTAACGTAAACGCGCTGCGCCGCAGACGTGAGGTGGCGAGCGTCGCCGACATCCGACGACGGTGGCGAGCGGCGACGCAGGCGAACGACGATCCTGAAAGAAGAACAAAATCAAAGAGTGAAGGGCGTCCTTTCCTTTCGCTCGGTCCTTTTCGCCGCAGTGGAGGAAACAAAAGCTACGCCGGCGACGCCCTTCCTACGACGGCGTGCGGTACTCGGACGTTTTGTCGAAAAACGCGCGACCGGACGATTCGCCGACGGACGTTTGGCCGACGGACAGTTCGCCGAACTGATGTTTCGCCGAAGTGCTCGCCCCACCCCCGGATCGTGAGTGTACAAGTTTTTCAACCTCGGCCCGCGGGCCATACACTGAGAAAAAACAACACTAGAAGACTTATGTGAAATTCTAAGTGCCTTGGACAGACTAGAGGGCTTAATTTCCCATTACTTTCGGAAATATATATTCAAAATGATTTGCTGAGAACCTTAATTCAAAGATTAATCTCAACGTTTTCTATGCTGGTGTAAATTTTCTGGAGTAGGATTTCTGGATTTACAATTTCATTACAGTAGTACTTACTGTTACTACTACTTTATTTTCTCTATTTCTTCTGTCACGTACTGTTCTGCGTGATCTCCAAATGGCTACTACTTTAAACGCAAGGATAAAATAAAAAAAAATAAAAAAATTGGCAGCACATTGTAGTACGTACTTGAATTTTGAAATATGTCCAGCGGGGGGCAGTACATGCCCTTGTTATTCCTAAATGAATGTTATCTGTAACGGGCCGTATATGGCCCGCGGGCCGAGGTTGAAAAACATGTACAAACACGATCCGGGGGCGGGGCGAGCGCTTTGGCGAAACGTCCGTTCCGCGAACTGTCCGTCGGCCAAACGTCCGTCGGCGAAACGTCTTTCGGCGAATCGTCCGAGCACCAATATCAAAATATCAACAGTAAACTATCTGTCATAATTTGACAACGAGCGAACCCAGTGACCAAACGTCCGGCCGACCACCGTCCGGTCGACCAAACGTCCGGTCGACCAAACGTCTTTCAACGAAGCGTCCGGTCACGACGGCGCGCTTGCAGTACGATTTTTCCCCATCCCCCGACTATTCTCACCTTCGCTGCCAATGCAGGGGGGCCCTCGTCGCTTATTAATAAGCGTAGCGAGCAGGGGGTGGTGGCGGCGGCGGGGGCGGCAGCCGCCCTTCGTAGGGGTCCCTGGGTCGAGGAACTCCGTACGGCGGGACTCGGGAAACGGGAGCGATATGGGGACGGTCGAAGGCGTAGCCGTTACCGTTATGGGGGGCGGCGTTCGGCCCCCGGTGGTGGGGGCTGCGGTCTCGGCCCATGTACGGCGACGGGGGGAAGGGCGGGGCCGGCCGACGCTCGTACGGCTCGAGTTCCGGGTTCATGAGACGATCTCGCGCGACGCCGGGAGGGGGCGGCGGCGGGGGTGGAGGCGGCGGCGGACCGCCGGGACCCATGCCATAAGGACGGGCTCGGTACTTTTCGTAGTAATCGACGTAAGCGCCGCGATTGCCTTCGTAGGGACGCTCGGGGAACATGGCTCGCCGTGGGGGAGGGGGTGGCAAAGGCGGGGTGGGGTAACCCGGGCCCATCGGGCGGCCTCTCATGAAGCCCGGCGGTGGGGGCTCGGGCCGGTTGCCCATGAAAGGCGGGGGCCAAAAGCCGCCGTCACCGCCGCCGCCACCGTCCTGGGGAGGAGGATAGTCCTCCTGGTCGTCGCGGTGGCGGCTTTTGGATATCTGCACGTGGATGCGTTTACCTGGAGGGGAAAAATAGAAGGTTAAAACACGGGTTGACGACAATTCGGGGGGGAAAAATGTTGGTAGCTAAGGGGGCGCTGTTTGGAAAGCTGCGCTGGGTCGAAAAGGCTAACGTTTGCTATTTAGCGCCAGTGTTTCAAATATGGGGTGGAAATGTTACCGTATTTACTCGAAAATAAGCAACCCCTGAATGCTAAATGTAATTTTTAAATGAAATTGTCAAGATAAACCTTTCTCAACTAAATATTTAGCTAGTCTGTTCATTTAAACAACCGGTATCAAAATAAAAGCCTGAGGGATTTCATTGGAGTAGGTTTCATTATCGAAGAAATGAGCTGCTTTTATTTTGTTACTTTCGGACAAAGGTCGTCTGAATTTTAATGTTAGCCAAATATGTAGTTGAGATTTAATAGTTAAAGGATTTATATTTAACATGTTTAGGGTTTCCATTTAACGATTTAGCACTTAAAAATAAAAACGAAAGTTACTACATATTGTACATGTGCAAAAAAGTGACTTTTGTTACTTCGTCGTTTTAATGAGCATGTTAGCTAACTATTTAGTTAAAATTTAACATTTAGGTTTTATATTTAACATTTACAAGTTATATTTAGCAATTACATTTAACATTTCACACTTAAAAACAAAAACGAAAGTTACTACATATTGTACAAGTGCAAAAAAAGTGACTTTTGCTACTTCGTCGTTTTAATGAGCATGTTAGCTAAATGTTTAGTTGAAATTTAACAATTAGGTTTTATATTTAACATTTGTAAGTTATATTTAGGAATTACATTTAGCACGTAAAAATAAAAACGAAAGTTACTACATATTGTACAAAAAAGTGACTTTTGCTACGTCGTCGTTTAAATATTTAGTTGAAGTTTAACATCTACAATTTATATTTAGGAATTACATTTAGCACGTAAAAATAAAAACGGAAGTTGCTACATATTGTACCCATGTTACTTCCGGTCATTTGAATTAGCATATAAACTAAATATTTATTCGAGACATTTAAAATTTACATTTCGGGTTTAGATTTAACATTTAAATGTACAATTTATATATATTTTTCCTCTTTTTAACCAAGCGCAACTTTACAAAGTGTCCCCAAACGCAGTACTTACCTTGAAATTCAGTGTTATCGATCCCCTGAATGGCGTCCATAGCCTCGTCCGAGTTGGACATATGCACGAAGGCGAAATTCTTAATAATGGTACACTCGGTAACACTGCCGTACTCTTCGAACAACGCACGTAGTTCTTCGTCCATTCCCTTCTCCACGTTGGCCACATGTAGCTTGACCGCCCCGTAGTTTTTCCCATGGCTAGCTTCCACGTTGATGGTCCAGCCGTGGAGCTTGTGAAGGTGCAGCGACTTGATAGCCTTCGTCGCGGCCTTGCGGTCGTCCATGTGGACGAACGCGAAGTTCTTGACGATGGCGCATTCGGTGACCGTGCCGTGCTCCGAGAACAGGGCCGAGATTTCCTCCTCTGTTGCCTCTTCGGGCAGGTTGCCGACAAATATTTTTACCATTTTTTTAACAATCTGTCAGGAAAAATAGTCTCATCGTCATGGAATATCACTGCCTTTTTGATTGATCAATAGACGGCAACTGGCTGTTAAATGGCCCCTTTGTCTCCCCAAAATGGCTGACGTCCATTCATCGCGGAGTATATTTAGCCAGCAAAATTATTAAAGCGTTATGCCAACATATTAAAGTGGATGTCTGCACGACACATGGTTTTGAGTTTTGGGATTTTTACGTAATTTTAACGTCTCCTTCTTGGCGAAGAAGAGGAGACTCGGCGAGCGTGCTAACGGTGCCGGGCTAGCTAACGGCGCCGGACTAGCAAACAGCGCTTAAAAATACACCAACAAAACCGCTTGAAATTCATTTTGGAAGGAGCCAAATACGTCCAATTATTAAAAGTTCAATTATTAAACATCGGAAAGAGGTTTTTTTTTGCCTACCTCGGTAAACGCGTCGTAGCCGGTGGGCCTCCACCAATAAGTGACGCAGCCCCACTTCCGCTTAGTCCCAATTGGTGCTTCCCAACACTGCCCTCTAGTGTTCGGCGTCAAAAGTAAATAACTTGAAAGATCAAAACTACGACAGAAAATTCATTTTGTTTAATACTCGGGCATATAATTTTTCATCAATCAATCAACCCAAAGAGTTAAATTACGGGAAGTCCCAAGAGTATTATAATAAAGATGTTTTTCTATTTTATTATCCTGTTTTTGGTGTTTTTTTCAAAAAGTGGGAATGGATTAATATGTTTTCAGTTATTTTCTATGAGGAAAAAAAAAGATTTGAGATACGAGTAAATTGTATAGGAAAGGGTTAACTTCACTCATGAGGGAGTTAGTTTCACATGTCACATTGTTCCTTTCAACATATTGCGCCATCATGTACTTCCCACTCTAGTCTTTTATTATGACAGTAAATGACAACATATTTATTTAAAACCCGTGTTATATTATTTAACTTGAGTTTTTCTTCCGGCAAATGTCAACTGTGACTTTTAACACCCACATAATGGTCTTGAAATACAATAAACTCCTGCCTGCCTCCCTTTAAAAATCCCATGACGGAAGTGGGCGGGGCCTCCGCCCCTGAAAGAATCCCAACAATTCCGATGAACTCACTTTTATCGCAGCGTTGGGGCCAGCGTGAGCTTAACAAAAAGACAGTTTTATTCACATTTTCTTTCAGTTGTCTTCACCATGGACGTGTCCCAGACTTTGGCGACAGATGAGGACCTCCTGACTTGTCTCCGCATCAGGTTGTACCACCCTCAACAGCATCTCAAGGGTCTTTACAGTTTTCTCCCGCTGGGCCATCCACACAAACACCCGGTCGATGAACCCCTCCGCTTCGGACGGGACGCCCAGTCTTGCACCTTCGCCCTGGCGGACCCCCGGGTGTCGCGGAAGCAAGTCGCCCTGCAAGCTTTTCGCCTTCCCCAGACCTCCGAGATGCTCTTCAGCTTGCAAAACCTGTCCCAGACGGTCAAGGTGACCGTGAATGGTTCGAAGCTGGACTTCTTGGAGAGGATGGATCTACCCGGGGAGGCCCTGGTCCGGTTCTCGGACTACGAGATGCTGATCGTCAGGGTGCCGGGAGAGGCCAAGCTGAGTTTTGAGGCCGATCTGGAGGTCCTAACCGTACCCCCTTCTCAAGAAACTGGCACCTGGGAGCCTAGTACTTTGGCCATCATGGAAACCGGGACACGAGACATCCAGCCAATCGAAGCAAGGGTTCCGTCTGAGAGTGACGAAAGATGCAGCTCACTTGAAATCCCGCCATATTTGTGAAATGACAAACTTTTTGTTCCAGAAATTGTGACAGTGACTGACTAAAACTAGTTAAAACACTCAATCCTTGTCTTTTATCGTTTAAATCAGGTTCGGCTGTGCTGTCGCCACACCCAAGATGGCCACCAACATTTTCGCTAGTTGTCCTCTGTTGGATGATTCGCTGCTATCCTTCCTTATACAAATTGGACAGCTAGTGTCAACAAGTCATTCGTTAGCCACCTCCGAGAATAAGCATTTTACAATTTCCCTCGTATAAGCTGCCCTGATTCACAATTTTTACCCCATATTCATAGTTTTAATAGTATAAATGTGTTGCTTTGAAGGGAAAATCGTTAGAAAAATATTTGCACGTGGGATTTCTGAGATATTTTATGAATCAAAAGATCCATCTGCTGGATTGCATGTTACAAAAAGGAAGTCAGGTGAGCAGTACAACCAGGAAGTGTAGTAAATAGCGGTCTAGTTTATCATCCCTAGGTAAGATGGCGGCACCCTGAGCGAGCAAAGGCAGGCACAAGGGAGATTTTTCACATTTTGTGCTATATAAAGTTTATTTTTTAACTTGAGATTCATTAATTGATGTCAAAATAAATTCATTTGGCGTTTTTTTTGTTATCTTTTCTCTATTTTGAAATAAATGACCATATCAGCCACATTGTCTTTCATCTTTGTACACTTGCAGTTTCCAGGATGTCAAGTCTAATTTATGCGCATATAAGCCGCACTCTTGATTCGGTATTGGCCGATACCTTGTACTCTAAAATATCTTTCAAAAAGAAAAGAAGAATCACTCCATGTTGGAATTTAACCACATCGCATCTTTATCTACACAAAGGGCAGTCATACAAAAGACATCATGTAAAAGATTAACAAAAACATCGTAAAGCCTCCGATTGTTCCAATAAAAACTACAAACTGTAAAAAGTTTCTCTTTTCAAAAATCTGACACGTCCCGTCCATGTATAGTAAAAGTAGAAGAAGTACTACACGATCAAACATTTCGTCCTGTAGTTTAGGCACAAAAATAGTTATAAAAAGTCGACAGGTGCGAATTCCACCATTTAAAAAAAGAGGGGGCGGGGCATAATGCTATGACGAATTATATGCAAGAACTTGAAATGTCTCGTGGTGTCCCTGAGTGCAGAATGTCTCACATGAGCCCCCAAAAAGTTCAGTCGTCCAAAGTTGTGATGTCATCTGGTCCCCCGTTTTCCCTTCAGTGCACGTTGCCCACCAGATCCAGGTCCAGACCCCCCCTGACTTGAGACTCCCAATTGAAGACGGGCCTGCAGACAAGAAAAGTTGACTTTAAAACATTCCATAAGAACCCAAAAATAACAATTAAGGAAATAAGGGTTATTACGGGGGGCAGCTTTTGGACTAAACTGATCTGGTTCCGCAATTGGCTAATCATTCAAGTAACACCTACCATGAACTGGAAGCCGCCTGCAGAGTCTAAAAACCTATAAAAAAAACATAGACTGAGAACACCAAGACAATAATCCATGGAGGGTTTTTAACCAATGATGTACATTGTCAAATTCAGACGAAATCGGACGAGCGATAAAAAAAATCTGAGGGTGTCAAACTCGAGGTTTGGGGGCCTCCCAGGGTCATTTAGAACGGACCAAGAACTTAAACAATAATCCTGGAATTAGGTCAAATGTTATTTTGTAGGTGTATTTTTACACCCCAAAAATATTGCCGTTTCAGATTGGGTGCTAAAATGCTACGACACATTAGCACATCTAGCCCACGATATAATTTTGTCTATGTAAAAATAGCAGCCATAATATTTCCATCAGAAAATGGCAACCAAATTGGGGGTACGCGGTCTAGCCCGCAAAATATATCCACTAAATATCGTCCCCCTAATGATCCAATTAAAAATAAATATATATTTTTTAATGAACGTTAGCGCCAAGCTAGCAATCTCTCATTTTTTGGGGTATTACGTTTTTATACCTTTACAGTTGACCCTGTTGAAAAAAAACTTGAATTTACGCAATTAAATACGACTGATCGGTAAATATGCGAATACAACAATTTAAAAATTAGTTTGACACCCTCGCTATTGATTGAATCGTGACGTCAGGATGCAATAATTTAGCGTAGAGACGACCCAATCAATACGATGAATTTTTGATACGCCGCATTGCTCCAGCTGTGTTTTAATAAAATTTACAATGAATAAATTTCTGTTTAATTTATACATAATCGTAAGGCCCTCGAATCGAAATCGAATCGTGGCCGACGAATATCGTTAGAAATTAAATAACCACACCTACCCGCTGTCCGGCTTCGAACCAACGGGCGCTAACTGCGCACCCGTCGGCTTGCGACGCACATTGAACGCACAGTTGTCACGCTTTGAACTGTTTATTAAAAATATTTCAGACGATGAAGGGGGGAAAAAAAATAAAAATGCAAGCTAACTAGAACCATACAGTGTTGCCATATGAACGCGGGAACACAAAATACACACGAACAAAGCGGAGAAAACTAAAATTTGGATTTTACATGCGTACATTTGAGTCATTTTTATCATCCGCCACACAAATGTATATGCGTATATATAAACACTCCGACGCATTATTTTTTACATTAATGCCTAACCAAAAATAAGTCTACATAGAGGCTATAGTTGTTTACAAAGACTGAACCCTAATTTATTTTGGCGGCCAAGTGAATTAAAAAAAAAAAGAAAATAAGAATAGTGTAATAATGCGTCACACTGAGCTAAGCACTGAATACCAAACAATCTAAGAATTTGAGGAGTAACACAGAGGAACAGAAAAGGCATTGACAGCTGAGAAGTATACGTGAATGCAACAAGGAATCGGAGGATTTGTTTGCTCTCTTTTTTTTGGTGCATTTTTTTTCTTTTTAAGAACGTCGCTGTCCGCAAAACGGTATCTTCCAGTAAGTCTCCGGCGAACGCAACGCAATCCACCAAAGACGTGCGGGAGCGGGGGGGGCGTATAGCACCATGCGCATCAGCAGACGGCGTTCTTGACATATTCTAAACCTGGAGAGAGAGAGCATACCACACGTCAAGGAAGGGTTCGGTTTTTCGACTCAAGGTCCACGCGCGTTCGGTCGCTTTTAAATAAAACGGCACAGTTTTCGGGGAGGATCGGTTAGCACTGAATTGATCTCGGGGGGGGTGGGGCGCTCTGGTGGGTGACCTAAAAACGCCATCCTACTCCATCCGAGGCTGGTCTACTCGTTTACGCTTTGGGGATTGTTTGCACGCGAACCCCGTTGTGAAGGGTGGGGGCAGGGGAGGTGAGGGTTGTCTGCGGATTGTACTCACCTCCGGGGGTTACACGCCGTGGGCCTGATAGGCGCCATAGTTGGGCTGCGGCGGGGTCGGGACGGGGCCGCTCTGTGCGAAGTTGTTCCTGGGGTACGGCGGGGCGTACGGCTGGGGTTTCATCTGCGGGTTGAAACGGGTGCGCTCGTAGGAGTAGCCGTTACCAGACGCCGGAGCCGGGGGCGGCGGCGGGGGAGGCCCGGCTCGCCGGATGGGGCTGCGGTCGCGGCCCATGTAACCCGCGGGAGGGTGGGGGCCCGGCCGGCGGTCGAACCCCTCGCCCATCCCGACGCGTTCTCTTCCCATCGTGGCGGGAGGTGGCGGCGGCGGGGGGATGGCCCCCGAACGGCGGTCGTCGAAACCTGGGGCACCGTAAGGGCGGGCGCGGAATTTCTCGTAATAATCGACCACGCCGCCGTAGCCCTCGCGCTCGCCGCCGTAGCCGCGGTCTGGGTACATTGGTCGTCGGGGGGGAGGCATCTGGGGTGGGGGCGGATAAGAGCCCATGCGACCGCCGTACGGGGGCTCGTGGTGGAAGCGAGGGGGGTGGGGGTAAAAGCCACCCCGGCCGGGCGGTGGAGGCGGCGGACCAAAGTCCTCCTCTCCCGAACCCCAGGCCGGCTTGCTTTTTGACAGTTGGACGTGGATGTTTTGTCCTGAAAGAGAGAGAAGACACCCACATTTTAAATTCTCATGTATATAAAGTTGGGGAAAGTCAGCCAAGCCACACAACCGGTTTTATTTGGGGGGAAAAAACGGGTTCACCTTGAAACCTTGTGTTATCCAGGCCCTTTATGGCATCCATTGCTTCCTCCGAGTTGCCCATGTGAACAAAAGCAAAATTCTTCACGATCGCACACTCCGTGACTGTACCGTATTCCTCAAAAAGCTCTCTCAGCTCCTTTTCGAATCCCCTCTCCACGTTGGCGATGTGGATCTTGACCGGACCTTGGTTGTTCCCTCGGCTCGGCTCCACGTTCATGGCTCTGCCGTTAAGCTGGTACATATTGAGCTCCCGAATGGCTTTGGTGGCCGCTTTACGGTCATCCATGTGGACAAAGGCGTAATTTTTGTACTTGGCACATTCTGTTACCACGCCGTACGGTGTGAAGAGAGCTTCAATTTCTTCCCTTCCAGTTTCCTCGGTCAGGTTTCCAATGAATAGCTTCACCATTGTTGCACGGGGGGGAGATCGCCCTACACGTGGTACAAACACGAAAAACCGTCATTGAACGCGATTTAAAAGAAATAGGCCACCAAATAACGGACGATAACCACTTAAAATATCTCAGGCGGAGGGTCTTACGCTTAACGTCCGCCAAAAGATGCAGATAAAAGCGACATCTTATGCTAGCAACAAAGAGGCTAAGATGTTAGCCACTTCCTGATTAGCTAGCAAAGATTAGCATGGCGCCACTGCAGCCGTGTGAGGCTCGAAGTGAGATACTTAACACGGATTTATTACTATTAACTAAATTGCGTTAATATAGAACATAATGTCTGGGCAAAATATGTGCAATGGAATGATTAAAACTGACCTATTTTCCAGTCGTCGTCGACAGCCCGCTTTACCACCGAGCCGAAACTGCTGGAACACGTAACTTAATGGCGCACACCGGCGAGGGAAATGAAATACTTAAATGCTATTGGTAGATCAACTTGTCGTTCAAAGTAAGTCATCTGTGATTGGTCGAAGGGAAGCCATGTTTTCATTTGGAACTGCGTCATTTCCGGTTACAGAGGCACGCTACCATCATGGTCGCGATTACAAAAAAAGAACATTAAATAATCGCATTATTATTAAATAATGATAGTAATTAATAACTTAAAGGGTATATTTGCTAAAATGCAATATTTAATCCATACATGTCTGTGATCGTGGTCAATGTACGTTAAAACATGACTTTTCACGCTTTATATAGCTTTGTAGCTTTATCTTTTGATGTCTCTATAAACGTCATTTTAGTTTTTATGACACAGTGAGTTATGAAATATGAGCGGACAATCATAGATGTTCGTTAGCAGGGACAAATGGAGGGCTTTGGTTATCCATAAAACGATTAAATAAAAAATCCAGTAGTTGTAACACCTTAATTTGTAACTATTTAAACATGTTATTGTATTTATATTTTTTTTTTTCAATTGCTCACCCAAACGTACATTTAAGAAAAAAAGGGTGAGTTTGTCAAAATTTTCTACCAAAATCATAAAAAAGTCCTTTATTGCCATCAGTTCACGAATGCATGGACAAAAATCTGACAACCGTACAACCAGCACACGTTCGTTCGCGCACACAGTCGTTCAACGGGATACGTGGCGTACAGATATACGGGAAATACAGCACTCACAATGAGGTATAAATGTACACAAACCCGCACACATGCAACTGAAACTGTCACGTGGAAGACTCGGAGTTGTCGCCGAGTGGTGGACATTCGGCGTGTACGTTAGCAGCGATTGGAATCGTGTGAACGCGATGGCTTTGCGATTCCGATCCACGTACGACAACACCCTCTTTCATGCACAAGACAAGCGCTGATGATTAGCCAAAAAAAGTGTCATGCAAGTTAGAAAAATAGCCGGCAAACCCACGAGACAAGAAATCAAAAGTTCGTCTCCAGAGTAAGGGTTGATTTCACTTTCTTTTTTTATTTAATATTTCTAAGATGTGGAAATAGCAACAAAAAAAAGAGGTCATCAAGACAACAGTAAGATGAGCAGAGAGCCACTGATAAGTCCCTCCCCCTGACTCCACATTCTCCGCCATTTTGCGCGTGGCTCTCATCTCATAGGATGCCGTCCCAACCCCGCAGTTTTTACTTCCCAGGCCGTCCCCAAATGGCGGAAACGGAACCGCCCCCACCAAAAGGTAGTCGCGCCCCGCGTGCGCCGCGCGTACACCACGCAAGATCGTAGCCGGAAGCTAGCTCTACCTCTTAGAAGTCAACTGTTGAGTTCGTCACGTTTCGAAAAGGCGTCTCGTCCATCTCGGGACAGGTGAACGGGGGTGACGTGTCACCTGAGACCCCCCCTCGGTTGAAGTATTCGGTCAAATCGAGTGTGCGTACGTTTTTTTAAGTTTAGTTTTGTGGTTACGGTAATTCATCGCTGCTTTAACTTTCCCGTCCAGTTTATTTTGGAACGAGAAAAGCGCCTTCAAATCTGTCGTTTGGCACCTAAATTGAACCCCCCAACTATCGTCCTCACTTGCGACTGTCGCAATCGCTCCGTCGGTTCGTTCTTAGTGACCAAAACGGACCACGCCCCTCCCCCCGTCTTCCTTCCGACGACAAAAAAAAACAAAAACAAATCAAAATTCTAATTCAAGGCACAATGTCTATCGATATTCCAGCCTCGGAGTGTGAGCGCTGAGACGCGTTGGGACTATTGTTCTCCGGTTTACGCCTTGGACGCTGTTACGAGGGTCCAAAACCGGCGAAAAACAATGACGGAAACCAAGATAGAAGAGAAACGAGAAAATCTAGTCCTTGTTGTCGTGTGTGGATAATTTCCTCAAAACTCAAGTCATTATCCACCAGGTCATTTTTGGCAAGCTACTTTTTTTCTGTTTTTGTTTTTAAATAAGCACTAAGTACTGATAGATAGGATATAGCATACACCGTTGTTGTTTTTTTTAAAAGTTTGATGCGTCGTATTTTTTTTTCTTTTCGCTCCATTCTCATTGGATGGATTGAGGAACTTTGTCAGGTACTTTTTTTACTCATCTGTTTTAGGTTTTTAAGTTAATGCAAGCAGGGACAGTTTGCCATGGAGTCTTCTTGCTCAAGACTTGGGTTCGCGAGGGGTTTTGGGCGGTCTCATTATGAGACGCCGTTGACCAACGTGACGGTCTCGCTGGCTGGTGTCAAGCCCTTGCTGGGTGAACGCTTGGGTGTTATCTCGTCCGGTTTGTTGCTGGTCCCATTTTCCTGGAAAGGTTAAGCATTTCGGTCATTTCCAAGGCATCGTTTATTACTGTGAAATACCGTATTTCCCCACATATTAGCCGCATCCTTAAAATTGTTGAATTTTACAATTTCTCACGTATAAGCCGCCCCCCTGATTCCCAATTTTCACCTTCATATTCATGGTTTTAATAGAGGGTGCAAATGTGTTAATTTGAAGGGAAAATCATCACGTGGTATTTCTGACATACTGTATGAATCAAAAGCACATTATTAGGGTCTACTACTACAATTACTACTTCTACTACTATTTCTACTTCTACTACTATTTCTACTTCTACTACTATTTCTACTTCTACTACTATTTCTACTTCTACTACTATTTCTACTTCTACTACTATTTCTACTTCTACTACTATTTCTACTTCTACTACTATTTCTACTTCTACTACTATTTCTACTTCTACTACTTCTACTACTATTTCTACTACTGCTACTATTTCTACTTCTACTACTACTACTATTTCTACTTGTACTACTATTTCTACTTGTACTTGTACTACTATTTCTACTTGTACTACTACTATTTCTACTTGTACTTCTACTATTTCTACTTGTACTTCTACTCCCACTACTACAAAAGCACATTAGCGTCAAATAAGGCTTATATGCGAGAAAATGTGGTAATTATGGTAATCATGGTTGCCTTCCATCTGCTCAAATTTGTGTTTTAAAGGCAAAAAGTATTATTTTTGTCGATTACAATTATTATTTTGTAGCCCGTAACTCATTCGCTACCATTGAAAGTCCAATGGATTGGACGTCTATAGACTACAAATGTGTTACTTTGAAGGGAAAATCTTGATAAAAACCATCACAAGTGGTATTTCTGAGCTACTGCTAGTCTGCACGTAGATACATTCAAAAAGGAAGTCACGTGAGCAGTACAACCAGGAAGTGCCTTTGATTCCTAGGTTAGATAGCTGCACCCCGAGCGAGCAATGGCAGGCACAAGTGAGCTTTTTCACATTTTATGCAAGATTTTATCTTGAATTTCATTCATAGAAGTCAAAATAAATTAAGCTATTTATCTGTTTATCTTTTCTCCGTTTGGAAATAAATGACCATATCGGGCGTATTGTCTTGCATTATGGCGTTTCGTCTTTGTCACCTTGTAGTTTCATGCATGCCAAGTCTAATTTGTGCGCATATAAGCCGTAGCCTCGATTCAGTCATCATTTTTGTGAGCGCCAAATACGGCGTATATGCGAGAAAATACGGTATTTTAAAAATTCCAAACTAATACAACGTTAGTCAGTACCTTGGGCTCAGGACCAGTGTGGTTCTCCTTCAAAGGAAGGTTCTGTCTGCTCTGGGACTCGGGACGGGATATGTAGTCAGCGACGGTCACTAAAGCGTACAGATAGTTTAGAGAAACTCGCCGTGCGTGAACCGACGTAACAAAACTCAGCTCACCGCTGTCGGTCGGCTGCCGCTCGCGGCTGGCGGAGCCTCCCTCCGGGCGACCGCCGCGGTTGCGACGGCGACGGCTTCGGTTACGGCGTTGAGGTCTTGCCTCTTCGTCTAATAAGTCCGAGGAGAGCCGCATGTTTACGTCAGTTCGTCAAAAGACTTTCAAGACGTTTCTCACCTAGTCCATTCTCGTTGGGTCCGGCCTGGCTGTCGGACTCCGTCGCGGCGTCCATCACGCTGGGCTCCTGGTCGTTGCGGCGGCGACGGGAACGTCTACGGCGGTCTCCCGTGCTTTCGCCGCCATCCGTGTCCACCAGGTCTCCTTCCCCGTCCAGCAAGGCGTAGGGGTTGCTGTCGGGGTCCTTCAGCACTGGAAACACCAAAGTAGATCCGTTATGGTTATAACGAGTCACATTGTGTGTGTGTGTGTGTGTGTGTATGTGTATGTATGTGTGTGTGTATGTGTGCATGTGTATTTGTGTGTGTGCATGTGTACGTGTGTGTGCATGTGTGTGAGCATATGTATGTGTGTATGTATGTATGTATATATATGTATATGTATGTGTGTGTATGTATATATGAATATGTACGTGTGTGTATGTGTACGTATGTATACGCATGTATGTATACATATGTATGTATACGTATGTATGCATGTGTGCATGTATACATGTATATGTACGCGTGTGTATGTGTACGTGTATGTATACGAGTGTATGTATACGCATGTATGTATACGCATGTATGTATACATACACACGTATACATACATATACGTGTGTGTACGTGTATGCATGCATGCATGCATGTATGTATATATATATTTCAGCAACACGCTTATTTATTTATTCATGTATTTATTTATTAACTTACTTATTACCTATCTATTTATGTCTAAAATGCCTTTCCTATTTCTGCATCCTCACCCTCTTGCTACTGTGACAACGAAATTTTCCGAATACGGGATGAATAAAGTTATCCAATCCAATTTAAACGCTGCCTTCCACAAATGGCCTACCGGAGCTGATGGAGTTAGCCGGTTTGGCTGCCGGCCCGCCGCGTCCTCGTCCGGGGTTGGCGCCCCGGCCTCGACCGCCCCGCCTGGAGCTTCGGTCCTCCCCACCGACTCCCCGGGGCCGTTGGTCACGCTCGTTGACCTCCTCCGACTCGGAGGCGTTGGAAAGCTCAGAGTTTGTCCCTGTGGAAACAAAGCGCTCTTACTTTCTCCTCGTGGAGGTGGAGCTAATAAACTGGCAATTCGGTCCTACCGTATCCCGAGTGCATGCTGTTGGAAGGCCGGCGACCTCTGCCGCGACCCCCGTAGGTGCGGGAATTGTGGAGGGAGTTGCTGCTTTCGTCGGTCTGGTAACCTTTCTCTCGCTCTGTACCAGCTTGCCCGGTTCGGTTTTGCGGCGCGCGGTAGCCCACTCCAATTTGGCGGAGCTGCTCGTCAATTTGGAGACGCTCCATGCGCAGCTGCTCCACCTCCTGACAACGTGGAAAAGGTGAGATGAGTTGCAACCACATACCTGTCAACGTATACGTTTTCTTCCCGGACCATCGTAACTCTACTAACGAAATTAATTGGTTCCACGACTTTTTTTGTAAGTAGAACAGTACTTTATATGTCGATTCCGTAATTCGTTCCAAAGTCCTAAAAAAAAATCAACCCTTTAAAAATGATCAGTGTCCCATTTAAAAGGGATACAGGAAATGTATTTACATTCAGGGGGATTTCATTAGTTTGTTTGTAAAACCGATTCCCCTTTCACAAATCCGCCTTTTTCACTATACAGTGGTACCTCAACCTATGATCAGCTCTACCTACGACATGCTCGAGGTACGATGAAAATTCGCCCGCGATACGATCAAAATTTCGAGATGCGACCAAGCCAGGTGGGCATGACATGAGAGGCTGTTTATCATTGTCGCGTACTGTCTTATTTTGCCGCATCTCTTTCGTGTATAACAGATATCTACGAGCACTGAACGATTTATTCAGACGAGTTTCGACCAGGAAACGCACAATGCGCATGCGCAGGCAAAAACAGGGCTTTCTGGGTAATGAAGTATACTCGTGCACACAACACCAATACGCAATAGCACCCTTTCTCAGAATAAAACTTCATTACCCACAATCAATATGTAGGAAGCTCAGCTATTGCATTTCCTGTTATTCTTTCCTTAGCTCCCGTGATCGCTCATTGGATTGGATTGGATAACTTTATTCATCCCGTATTCGGGAAATTTTGTTGTCACAGTAGCAAGAGGGTGAGGATGCAGGAATAGGATACGACATACGATTCAAGACTACTTCTCGTTGGCAAGTGGTCGTGCGTTATCCAATTGTGAGGAAATTTGTGTGCATCATTTTCGGAATATTTTGAAGGAAATACAACAGCAAACAGCCCATCGATAGCGAACGCGAGGGTGGAGGCGTGGCAAACCGCTAACCCGGAAAACGAAGGTAAAAAAAGATTAAAACAAAATTACAATTCAGTTTTGTTTAAAGTTACATTAAACATATGTTGGAGTGTTTCTGTATATATTAATCCAAATTAATTAAAATTTGTTTGTTCCTTTACGAGTGCGTTGTGGATAAAGTCCCCCCGAACACCCCCCCGCGTATGTCGTTGTCTCTACCCTCCGCGAAATGCGTCTAATTTTACTTCTATTAAACACATTTTATTACTATTAAGCCACTAATTATGTGTTACTTTGTTAACAGATGGCAAATTAGAAGAAATAAAACATTTTTTCCAATCCAATATCGTATTTTTGGTGCTTTTTCAGCGGGTTAGAACAAATTAATTAGTTTTTAGTTCATTTCAATGGGAAACGTTCGCTCGAGTTACGAAAAGCTCGACATACGATCTCAGTCTCGGAACGGATTACAATCGTATGTCGAGGTACCACTGTATAAATATAGCGCGTCAGCAAGCAATGTACCCAGACAGTGACTTCTACAGAATCTTGAATTTAGTGCATATCAATTGGGCGAAAACGCTCAGACACGACCTCTCAAAGCGCTCCTTATTCGAGGAGTTGTTCAAAAGTGACCAAAAAATATATATATATACACATCATCACACCGACCAATCGCAATTTGGTGGGCGGACACCGGCAACGCGGCGGTCTCATGTGCGTCTACGGTGACAGCTGCCTGCCAAAGACAGCTGTACCTCAATCCGGGGGTGGGTGAGGGGACTGTGAAGGGTATGAGGTGAGAGTCGGCTCCTAATTTTGGACATGGGGTCCAGATAGGCGTAATCTAAACTCCCAGCATGCCAGTCATCCAATCCCAGAGCGAAGGGGCTATTTATAAAAGCGCATGAGGTAAGGACAAAACGTGGCGCACTCAGCATGTTCGGTGGGGGGCCGATAAGTGATTCCATATAGTGTACAGGCGTACCTCTACTTACGAAATTAATTGGTTCCAGAACTTTTTTTGTATCTTGAAAATTTCGTAAGTGGAAGTGTACTTTATATACAAATTCTCTCATTTGTTCCATGGTCCTCACACAACTACCAACGAAACCCTTTAAAATTGGCCAGTGTCCCAATTTTGTATGGAAGATGTGAGGAACCACACAAAAATGAGAAAGATTTATTAATGTCTAAAAATGAATAAAGCATATGAAAATGTGCCCTGCGTCGCTGAAATAGTTCCCCCAGTGACCGTTATGGCAGACGTAATACCCGTGTTTGTCCGCCAGGTGGTGGCAAGAGCCCGTCCTACCATATCACGAGTCAACCATTTGCATACAAAAAAAATTTCGTAACCTGAAAATTTTGGACCCTAGGACATTCATAAGTAGAGGTCACTCACTTCCCCAAAAAATTGTAACCTGAAAATTTCGTACCTTAAGGCATTCGTAAGTAGAGGTATGACTGTACAGTAATACCTCAACCTACGATCAGCTCTACCTACGACATGCTCGAGGTACGATGAAAATTTCGATCGAATAATTCGCCCGCGATACGATCAAAATTTCGAGACGCGACCAAGCCAGGTGGCCATGACATGAGAGGCTGTTTATCATTGTACCGCACTGTCTTTTTTGCCGCATCTCTTTCGTGTATAACAGATATCGACGAGCACTGAACGATTTATTCAGACGAGTTTCGACCAGGAAACGCACAACGCGCATGCGTGGGCAAAAAGAGGGCTTTCTGAGTAATGAAATATACTCGTGCACACAACACCAATAGGCAATGGCACACTTTCTCAGAATAAAACTTCATTACCCACAATCAATACGTGGGTAGGCTGTTATTCCTTCCTTAGCCTGTTAGCTCCCGCGATCGCTCATTCAAGACTACTTCTCGTTGGCAAGTGGTCGTGCGTTATCCTATTGTGAGGACATTTGTGTGCATCATTTTTGGAATATTTTGAAGGGAATACAACAGCAAACATCCCATCGATAGCGAATGTGAGGGTGGAGGCGTGGCAAATAGCTAACCCGCCCAGAACGAAGGTAAAAAAACAAAAAACAAAATTAGAATTCAGTTTTGTGTAAAGTTACATTAAACGTATGTTTGAGTGTCTGTATATATTAATCCAAGTTAATTTAAATTTGTTTGTTCGTTTACGAGTGCGTTGTTGCCGTGGATAAAGTCCCCCCGACCCCCGTTTTTGGTGTTTTTTCAGAGGGTTGGAGAATTAATTAGTTTTTAGTTCATTTCAATGGGAAACGTCCGCTCGAGTTCCGAAAAGCTCGACATACGACCTCAGTCCCGGAACGGATTAAGATCGTATGTCGAGGTACCACTGTATTCTGTTCACGCTACTGATAAATACCCCCACCGCTCAGCAGATGACTTAGCTTGTCGCCTGTAGGGGGCAGCACGTGTTGCTTACACTCACCTGAAGGTACGACACATGGTACTCCAGCAGGGCCTGAGCATTACTGATGTTCTCCTTCGTCCCCACAAACACAAACGGTACCATTCCCTGATGCAAAAGAGGGGGGAAAACGAAGAAGACCATTGATATGCATCTTACTTTTTCCTACCATTGTAAAAAAACAATAATAATTCAAAGGATTTGGAGCAAACCACTAAAGCGAGGTAGTCCTACAAGGAACAATCATGAGTATTGTAAAGGAATAAGCTCACAGCCAGATGCCAACAGCCAATGTGCATTGAAAACATTCCAAGTGTCAAAGCAGAAAGCGCAAGGGGGCGGGGCGGCGTTACGGCGACGAGCTTAACGGTCCATTCACCTCTTTGCTGTTGGCAGTGTCGTCCCTGCCTGCCCCCTGTCTGCCTACCTCCTCACGGGGAAGTTTTTTGTCATTGTCGCCTTCGATCCTGACGCGGACCACACCCGACTTGTCCACAATCTCCTGGATGACTTTGCCGTTCTTGCCGATGACTTTCCCTATGCGAGACGAGATTGCTCAGATTGCAGAATTACCAAGCAAAAATTCCACCGACGAGAGCGCCTCACTCACCGACAAGGTTCCGAGGTACCTGAAAGTAGTCTTCTTTAAATTCCAGAAACTCCCGTGCCTGCTTGACGGCCTCTGGGGACTGGGAAGTGACACACAATTCAAATAAAAGTGCAAAAGTTAACATTTACAGTGCAAGGGGCAAGCAAAATCATTTACTGTATTTTCTCGAATATAAGACAGCTTTAAATCCCCTTAAAATCGTTGATTTTGACAATTTCTCGCGTATAAGCCACCCAATTCACAATTTTCACCTCCATATTCATGGTTTTAATAGGGAGTACAAATGTGTTACCGTATTTTCACGACTATATGGCACATCGTATTTTTAGCCGCAGTGTCAGTAACGAGTGCTATTTCTGTATTTTAAACACACAAAGGACGCACCGTTTTTTTAGACTAATATATATTCTATATCAGGGGTAGGGAACCTATGGCTCGGGAACCACATGTGGCTCTTTTGATGGGTGCATATGGCTCTGAGCTAAAATATGGAAACTGCTGGTGAGGGAGCCGAGTCCTGAACGGACCAATAGGAACATCACGTAGGAACTGTGGCATTGATTTGAGTCTTCTGCAATCATTCTCTCATTGAACTCATTGACATTAATTGATTAGCAACAGCGTAACAATGTTGTCAAAAGAATTCAGAGACTTTTTGTACTTTAAGTGGGAAAATGACAAAAAAAAATTGCACATTTTCATGTATTTTGACTTTAAAATTGTGAGTATGGCTCTCAAGGAATAACATTTGAAAATGGGAATTGTTTATGGCTCTTTCTTTCAAAAAGGTTCCCGACCCCTGTTCTATATTATATATGAATATCTAACCGCAATAGCGCTGGCTACCGGAACCAGCCCACAATCCATTCGCAAATAGTAGCTAGCTGGTAGCTAGCGTAACTTTTCCAACGGTGCTTTCCATGCTTCGTCAAGCTGTATTGATGTCGATGTATACAGGCCACAATCCATTGGGTGTATTGACAAAAGAACTACTACATATCCCAGCAGTCACAGCGCAGTACTTTGTCTACGGGAAAATAGTAGAGTCGGTGTACCCTATCAACTGATTCATTTTATCGTGATAACAATTTTAGTATTGGTCCATATACAAAGCGCACTGGATTATAAGGCGCCTATTTTGGAGAAAATTTAAGACTTATGTGCGCCTTATAGTCGTGAAAATACGGTACTTTGAAGAGAAAATCTTAAATATCATCGCACGTGGTATTTCTGAGATATTGTATGAATCGAAAGGATTGTCTGCTAGATTGCACATTCCAAAAAGGGTGTGGCTTGCACTTAGATAAATTCAAAAAGGAGGTCACGTGAGCAGTACAACCAGGAAGTGTCCGTAGCGGTCTAGTTTGTCATCCCTAGGTAAGATGGCGGCACCCTGAGCGAGCATTTTTTCACATTTTATGGAAGATTTCTCTTGAATTTCATTCATGAACGTCAAAATAAATTTTGTTTTCCATTTTATCTGTTTATCTTGTCTCCATTTTGAAATAAATGACCGTAACGGCTGCATTGTCTAACATTTCGTCTTTGTCACCTTTCAGTTTTGTGCATGTCAAGTCTAATTTGTGGACATATAAGCCGCACCCTCGATTCAGTCATTTTTAGCAACAAATACATGCGCGAAAATAGGGTACATACTTCTCCGTAGATCCTAAAAGTACAGCTCTCTTCCTCCAGTTCGATTGCCGTGACGCCGGCGACTTTGCGGGCCTGTTGGATGTTCGCCCCGTGCGAGCCGATGGCGAGGCCCATCAGGTCTTCTCTCACGCGGACCTCTTCCTGGTACGCCGAAGCTAACTGCTTACTTGTCTAGGGGGAAAAAACAGTTTAAAAAGGAAAAAAATAGCCCGCGTGTAGCTAGCGCGCCCAGAGACGGCGATTACCTCCAAATGTTTGGTGGCTTCCTCGTTACGGGACATGAGCATGAGCTTTGTACGGATGCTGCGGAAATGCATGTCGCTGAGAAGGGTGGCACGTTTTGTCGTGGTCTCGTTTGTGGACTGGTAAAGGGCGAAAAAACGGGATTACAAATGTTCTTGGACTAGCTAAAAAAAAAAAAACTCACCAGCACAATAAGCTCGTGTGTTGGGGCGCTGAAGAAGATGCAGTTGGCGCCGATCGCTTTCCTGAAGTCTTTGTGAATGTCTTCGCCTGAACAGCTGGTCCAAGACAAAACAACGCGGAAATCGGCGGTGGTCTTGGAGGATCCGTTTTAGGGGTACTCGGACGATTCGCCGAAAGACGTTTGGCCGACAGACAGTTCGCCGAACGGACGTTTCGCCGAAACGGGATTCGTGCGCTCGCCCCGCCCACGGATGGTGTGTGTACATGTTTTTAAACCTCGCGGGCCATATACGGCCTGTACAGATAACATTCATTTAGGAATAACAAGGGCATGTACTGCCCCTCGCTGGACATGTTTCTAAATACAAGTAGGTACTACAATGTGCTGCCAATTTTTTATATTTTTTATTTTATCCTTGCGTTTAAAGTAGTAGCCATTTGGAGATCACGCAGAACAGTATGTGACAAAAGAAATAGAGAAAATAAAGTAGTAGTAACAGTAAGTACTACTGTAATGAAATTGTAAATCCAGAAAACTTACACCAGCATAGAAAATGTTCAGATTAATCTTTGAATTAAGGTTCTCAGCAAATCATTTTGAATATATATTTCCTAAAATAATGGGAAATTATTTAAAATTAAACTAGAAGTAAGTGTGTTCTATGGCATTTTCAGGTATTGTTCTTTAAGCCCTCTAGTCTGTCCAAGGCACTTAGAATTTTACATAAGTCTTCTAGTGTTGTTTTTTCTCAGTGTCAGACATCAATCCCCAGCTTTGATAAATTACATTGCGTGTCCAAATGGCTACTACTTTAAACATAAGGATAAAATAAAAAATTGAAAAAAAATGGCAGCACATTGTAGTATGTACTTGTATTTAGAAACATGTCCAGCGGGGGGCAGTACATGCCCTTTTTATTCCTAAATGAATGTTATCTGTAACGGGTCGTATATGGCCCGCGGGCCGAGGTTGAAAAACATGTACACACACGATCCGGGGGCGGGGCGGGCACGCGAATCCCGTTTCGGCGAAACGTCCGTTCGGCGAACTGTCCGTCGGCCAAACGTCTTTCGGCGAATCGTCCAGTCACGCGTTTTAGGAGCAAGGTGGACATGCTAAAAAATAAATAAAAAAATACACTCACATATCTCTCAGGTCCTCCGGGACCGGGATGGTGACTTTGTGGAAGGAATTTTTTGAAGAAGGACTATTGGGGTTGAGAGGCCTGATGCGTTCTGCCGTGACGATCTCGTTGTAAGTGGCATCGCATGCCGCGTATTCGATGACATAAAACTAAAACGGCCCAAAAAAAAATAGTCGGGTGAGTGGCTAAATAATGAACTGAAGCGTTTGGGAAGCTAGCGTTAGCTTTTGTTTACCTCGCCTTTCATCATTCGGACCCGGGCCAGCCACCATCCACATGGTTCTTGTTCATTAGCCCGGGAGTAAACCTGGGAGGAAAGGCAAAGGGTTCAAAATGGCGTCTTTTTTGGGTTGTAAATATAATCAAAAAAAAAAATAAAGTTTTACATACCTCTACCTCCTCTCCTTCGCCGATTTCTTTGTTGTAATCTGTCGGGGGCGGCAGCCGGACGTCACCGAAGGGCAACTGTCGTTCTGGTTGCCAGCTTGGGTAACACAAACGAGATTTAATTGAAAACTACCATATTTTCGCACAAATTGACCGGCTCCACGTATAAGCCGCACCCTTAAAACTGCCTTAAAATCGTTGAATTTTACAATTTCTCTTGTATAAGCCTCCCCCATTTCGCAATTTTCACCTCCATATTCATTCCTGGTTTTAATAAGGAGTACAAATTCGGACTTTTTGTCTAATACCTTATTTTCTCGCATATAAGCCGTACCCTTAAAACTGCCTTAAAATCGTTGATTTTTACAATTTCTCTCGTATAAGCCACCTCCTGATTCACAATTTTCACCTCCATATTCATGGTTTTAATAGAGAATACAAATGTGTTACTTTGAAGGGGAAAATGTTAAGAAAAATCATCGCACGTGGTATTTCGGAGATACTGTATGCAAGATGGCGGCGCCCAGAGTGAGTAATGGCAGGCCAAGTGAGTTGTATCCTATTTTATGCAATTTACGTTTTTTTAAATCTGGAATTTCATTCATAGCCTTAACATACATTTTATTCAGCATTTTATCTGGACTAAAAGTCAATCTTGTCAAATTTAGTTCCGAATTTCTGTAGACTTCACTAAAAGATCAGGTAATGCAAAAAACTGATTGTTTTTTGTTCCTTTTTTAATTGATAAAATACTGTATTTTCTCACATATAAGCCGCCTCCGCATATAAGCCGCACTTTTAAAATTGCCTTAAAAATCATTGAATTTTACGATTTCTCTCGTATAAGCCAGGGCATTTTTTCTTGAATTTTATTCAGACGTCAAAATAAAATTTGTTAAGCATTTCATGTTTATTTTTTCTCTATTTTCAACTAAATGACCATATCAGCCACATTGTCTTGCGTTATGGCGTTTCGTCTTTGTCGCCTTGCAGTTTCGCGCATGTCAAGTCGAATTTGTGCGCATATAAGCCGTACCCTCGATTCAGTCATCATTTTTTTTAGTTAAATACGGCGCACGTTTAAAGCATTTGACACCATAAGGGATCTTGACACTGGGTGGGGGGGTGCATCCCAAAAACAGCACAGGCTAGCCAGGCCTCTTCTGCCAACCGTGCATACCTTGGGCTAGCCGCTATTTTTAGGTAGCGCCCTGCACTACATAGCACTGCACTTAGAATCAAATAGATAAAAAGAGTCCGGGGGTGCGTGTTGGTAGGCGTGGTGGAGGATGTTGGAGGGGGGGCTTATGAAGTGTTAGTGATGTGTATGGACAGCTGCATTCCAAGCACAGGTGCCAAGAGGAACATTTTGTAATGAGTGAGTAAAGGAACTGGCCAAAACCAGTAGTGGTAACTCAATGACGACGTCTACGGGCGCACGAGGGTTTAAACTTACTTGTTTTCAAACACAATGGTGAGCGAGTCATCGTGGACATCCTTGATGTAACCCTAAGAGGGAAAACAGACGTTAACCAATGTTTGTGGTGCGTCTTTGGGTGTGACGCGATACTATATGGGACATAATGGCGTCCATGTTGGCTAGTTGTGGATTCACCTGCTGGAAAAATTGTTCGGGGCTCACTTGTCGGAAAAGAGCGACAAGGTGAAAATGTAGATAAACACTTGAGGACAAGTGTTCGGGTGACAGATGGGTCGCTGAGATTGACGACAGAACGTCCTGGATCGGAGGGGGGTCCGCGGTTAGGGGACCATGTGGTGACTGAGACGGTAAATCGTCAAATATGTGAACACATACACCTCTATTGGGGTCATTGCGAATTCGGGAATTGATTTTTTTTGGGGCGTAAAACGACGTTCATTCGTGTCAGGGCCAAACTGTCACCCGGTTTAAAGCAAACGACAGGTGAGGCTGATGGAGGCGAGTAAATTTAGGCTCTGCACAACACCCAACGAGAAGCTCTTAACAATTTGACTCGAACGCAATCTAGGGATAATGTTGCCTTGGGTGAAATGGGTGCTCCCACGTGAAGACCCCCACTATAGTCTAATTTAAAGAGGCTATAAATCAAGTGGGATTCTTTAAACCCATTGGAAGTGACCTCCAACCATGTTTTCTCGTGCGTTGGTCGACATGTGAGCAGCACACGGGCGTGTGTAGTAAATGTGAAAGCTAGCTTTGTGTGTGTGGAAGAATTGAAACAGAAAGCGACAGCTTCTTCTTCTCGTTAGCTTCAAAGCTAGCATCTTCTCATGCACGCTCCACCGTGGTTGGGACCTTCACAACTCGCTGTGAAATCCCACTGGCGAAAAGACACTGGCACACGAAAGGGTTAGACGTTGTGGGTGACGAACCTGTGCGGTTATCACGTCGACAGCAGATTAATAAAGCAAGAAAAAATGATGAGTTCGAGCTAGCTTACGCTAGCCGCGGCTAGCTTGCCTGTGCTGGCCGCGGCTAGCTTGTGTTAGCTTTCCACCCCACAATAACCATCCGTGCTGGGACGCCAAGTATCCCCCTTTGAGAAAAATGCTAATGACTCGTGCTAATGTGATTTAGCCGCTTTAAATATCACTTTTCGTTCATTAATAAAACAATTTAAATGAATAAGTAAGTTATTGGAAACGGGAAAAGTTTACGGAGCTAGGTTACCTTATAGAAGGCCCCATTCGAGCCACGAACTTCCACAGCAAGCCCTTCCATGCTTGTCGGTAGCTCCCCACGGCTGAGCTTGTCTGAAGCCGGAATGGCTCCGAGCTCGTCGGGTAACGACAGCACCCCCAGCTTGGCCGGCAGTTCGCCGCTCCCCGGCCGCTTGTGGATGTCCAGTGTTTCGGGTAGGAGGGAGGAGGGGTTCGGGGGGAGATGGGTGTGATGGTGTCAACTAAATCAACGCTGAAACGGAGCACCGATTTTTCTACTAAGCTCTCGGGAACAACCGGGCAGTGGAAAGACGACGGACACACGGCTTCGTGCGTCTCGACTCGGAGGCGGCGGGGAGCACGATGACGACGCTCCAATGTGACGGTTAATACTATCAACACCAGGGATGCTAGCCAGCTAGCCTGCCTCAAGTGTGGCGCAGTCGACGGGATGAATTAACGGAGGAAAAGCCACTTTCGCAGGCTGTCGTGGATCATTGACGGGCGTTCCTCTCCGAAAGGACGTCTGCGGTGCACCGAGTGGCTGGCGATACTTTTTTCCCCGGAGATGGCAGCCGTCTCCTGCTCACGCCGATCGAGTGAATCTGTGAGGGTCTGAATGACCTCAAACACCCAACATAGCCCCGCCCATTACGGAAGCCTGCTCTATGATTGGTCGAGAGCCTTTGAATCAAATGATTCAAGGATTCAGAGGCTTTATATTATGAAAAAGGTAAACAAGGTGTCCCTTATTTACATTTTAGGACGTCACTATTTAAAATAATGTGGATGATTTTGAACAAATCTTTCAAACATGACAGGTCAATCTCAAAAGGACATTTATATATTTACTTATTTATTTATTAGAATCACGTATACTACTGTTATTTCCGGTCTTGTAATTCCAATAAAAACGAGACAAATTTTGGGCTCCTTAAAAGTAGAATGGAAGCTTTGGTTGTGTAAATAGCTGCCAATTCTCATCTTTGTGGTTAGAATGTTCCAATGAATGAAAAACATATTTTAAATATTCACGTATTTACAGACATGGGTTGATTTAAACATTTTTACTTCTCAATCGAATTTTCTCTTATTTCTGTCGTCCCTTGTGAAACAGACTGAGAAAATGTTACGTTTAATGAAACTAAGGCATTTTAAACACCTATTTATAATGTGCAAACTTTATATTTCCTTACATAACGTGGAGAAAATGATTATAATATATAAATAAACAAGCGTTCGTCTTACTTACCGCGAGAGTTACGCAGCTTTTTCATGCAGACGAAAACACGTGACTTTATCTGGCCAATCAAAAAAGCTTCCAATTTGCGGCATTTTGAACCAGGAAATGGTTCGCCAATGAAACAGACTGTTTAATTAAATTAACGAATTTTAAATATATATTTTTAATGTTAAAAGTTTCCTCACATGTCGTGGATAAAATGATTTTAAAGCATAAATATTAATAGCGTTTGTCTTACTTCTCGCGAGAGGTAAGCTGTTTTTTCATGCAAATGAAGTCACGTGACTTCATCCGGCCAATCAATAAAAGCTTCCAATTGGCGGCATACTTGAACAAGGAAGTGGTTCGCCACTGAAACAGACTAAGAAAATGTTACGTTTTAATGAAATTGAGGCATTTTAAACATATATTTTTAATGTGCAAACTTTATATTTCCTTACATATCATGGAGAAAATGATTATAAAGCATAAATATTAATATACAAGCGTTAGTCTTACTTCTCGCGAGAGTTAAGCAGCTTTTTCATGCACACAGAATCACGTGACTTTATCCGGCCAATCAACAAAGAGCTTCCAATAGGCGCCATATTTGAACCAGGAAGTGGTTTGCCACTGTTTGGGAACGGGGTAATATTTTTCAAAAAGCTCAATATTGACCAAAATGTCCGCGGAACTCGATGCTAATGGCATACTGGCGGCTGAAAATGAAGACATGCTAATTCGTAACGGTGAGAAAACATGTTTTGTTTCTTTTAAATGAGAATAAAGCCACATTTGTGACATTGTAATAACTTGAATTTTGATTGACAACTGCGCAGTTTTGGCCTCATTTCCATTATGTGATATGACTGAAGAGGACCTACGTCAGAATCCACAATTCTGCAGACTCCTTGGTAGTCTTTCTCATCATGTAGATAAAACTGGACTCACTACCTCAGTGGAAAAACATCTGGAAAAGGTAGATGATAGCAAATACCATTATATATGTAACTTTTAGCTCAGTTAGTGGTTTGAATTTGACAAAATGAACCCAGTAAGAATCTTTACAGGCAAAGAAGAACCTCCAGAGACAGCGACGATTCTGGCTCCAGTCCGAGGGCCTTCACAGAGGTCTCCAGGAGATGATCCAGGACCACATTGTCAGGAAATCACATGTTCCTGTACCATCTAATGAGAACATGGTAGAGTGCTAACACAATTATCGCAGGGAATCGAACTTTATACGAACTGGACATCTTTTTACCGTCCTCACAGTTTTACGAGACGATGGAGAGGTGCCTTCTTGTAGCCAAGTGTGCAAAATTGCTGGATCCGAGTAACACCACGGAGAAAGATCAGCCCCCCATTCTGGGTTTGAACCCCACACAGGTCATGGAGTTTATGCCTTCGGAGAATGTACGCGATGAAAACCACTGATTTTTGATTTGGAAGCAATGTATAGTTTGTTGTTTGATATTCTTTGTTTTAATCAGAATATAGAAAAAATGAAAGAATGGCTACCAGGAGCACTAGAGGAACACCTTAAGAAAAAATGTTTCAGTTTTCTCTCTTATTATGAACCTGAATGGGGTAGGCTTTTTTAATCTTTTGTTTTTTTTTGCATGTACAGTATAACTGATTTTTTTAAATTTATTTATTCATGCAGATAATCAAAGTGAACCTCTGAAGCTCAGCAAGTTTTTTCATCTGTCGGCAAAACTCGAAGAGGACCAAAAAATGGCCAAAGCTCTGGAGGAAAGCACCCTTGAAAAAAAAGTGTTCATCCAAAGGGTGACGCAAAAGTACCTCTCTGTAAGATTTATTTGTGTTCTAAACATGCCTCACTGCATCTAATTTAAAATAAAAGTTAGTATTATTGATATTATGTCCTGCAGATGATGATCAAGTGTGTTCAGATTCTTCAGTCTTTTATTTTGGAAAACCACTTGAAGATCCAGGCGAATTTGGATAGGAAATCTTTGGACTACCTTGAGGGGAAATGTGAATTAGTCTTGCAAAAGATTAAGTAAGGAGTGGATTTTATTACTATATGATTTTTTTAATAGTTTATGACTATTGCACTATTTTTTTAGGGATGAAATAGCTGCAATTATGCTGGAAACATACACTCCTGACATGATTTGTGCACACAAAGAAATAAGGTAAGGGTTTTTTGCATGAATTATTTCATATATTGCGTTTTGCATGTAAAAGATAGGCTTTTATTGATTGGATCTGATTTTTAGAAAACATCTGGAGTTGGAGTTGAATGCCTACCGGGAGGAAAAACAATCTTCGGAGTTCAAGTTGTCGTCTTTGGAGATCTTGGGCAAGGAATTTCGGACCATGGTTGAAGAGTATGGAAAATTACGGGAAGAAATTGACCTGAAAAATTGGGCTATAAAAGAATTAACCAAATACAATGAAAAATGATGAGGGTCACAAAGATGGAAATTGTTTTGGATGTTGTTGTTGCTGATTTTTGAATAAAATGTTTGTTTTTTTACTAATCTGTTGTTAGTGTCATGTATGGAATTAATACACAAGTGAGTGGTTTTTACATAGAAACAGGCTGAAAAATAAAATATTAATTATTCAACTATTTTTGTGTGGTGTTGAGATTTTTTTTCCACTATAAAATGTGTGACTTGACAAAATAGTGTCAAAATCCTTCCATAACATACTGTAAACATTACGTGTACTGCATCGTCTCCACTAGAGGGCAACAAAAACATACAATCACATTTAACAACTTATCTCCAAAATAATAATAAAAAAAGCTAAATTAATATGCATCGATTGACTGTGATGGACGTCGAAATATTTTTTGATCGCTGCCTGTCAAATTAGTTTTGACGTGTAACGCCGTCAATAGCAGGAAAAAATATGAACACTAAATTTACTTTTTAGGGTAAATAAATTATTTGAGTTAGGGGATGCATCCACCCGTTTATTCAAGAAATTTTCCTTTTAGAGTTTAAAAAAAATATATTTAAAAATTAAAACGGGTAGAGACGACCGGAAGTAGGTGCGGAGGAGAACCGGAAGAGGGTGTGAGTGGAGCATCCCGCCACGGCACTTTCTTTGGCTTCCTCTCATCAGCATCACGAGAAGGCCGTCCCGCCTCACGACGTCAAACCGCTGCCGCCGCTGTCTGGCTGGCTGTCGCCCACCTCCAAACACGGCCCCCAACTGGCCGCCGGGACACGGTTTATTGAATATTTCGAACAAATTGACATTTTGGCCACGCTATGTCGGAGGTCCGGAAATTTACGAAAAGGCTGAGCAAACCCGGGACGGCGGCGGAACTAAGGCAGAGTGTGTCCGAAGCAGTAAGAAGCTCCGTGAACCCGGTGGTGAGAATGTTTTTCTTTTTATTACTATTTATTTTTCTCAAGTTACTATTTTCTTACACTAAGAAAGCCGAGAAACAGCTCTCTAATAAGCACTGTTTAAGTATGTATTTGTTTTTGGCTAGCGAATGTCCACGAGACTGAAAAGTGCTGCGTTCAAGGACTATAAAAAATAATCGTAAAAATGGCCGCTCATGTGTCATTAAAAAAACGCGTATTTTTGGTGCGTTTATGAACAATGTCCTTCAGTTTCTTTCGAGTCCTTTTGTCTGCCAGTGGGTTGTAGCTCGGCATGTGTGATGGATTCTGCCACATGGTGCAGTTTATGCCCTGATTTATTCATTATTCTTTTAATTTAAAAAATATGTTTAGAGTAGAGCTGCCTGCATTCATGAGAGGATTAGTGGCGGTTTGAGGCAAGAAAGCATCATAGCACCCTGCTGACACAGCATTGTAACTACGGGTGGCTTTATTGGCTGTGTTAAAAACAATTAAAAAATAAATTGTTACTGTTTCCTTAACCAGTATTTAATTGAGACACTTGGTTGTTAACAGTGTGATGCAACAAATGAGGCTTTGTTCCTGTTTCTGCCGCAGCTCATATTGACTGGCTTGTCTGATGTTGCAGAAACGCGCACGCGGCAGCCGCCCGGAAACGTCCCGAAGCGGAATGCACGCCCTGAAAAGTTAAAGAAAAGCGAAAAGAGTCTTCTTGGACCAAATCGCCCTCCCCCCGTATGCTCTTCTTGTGTGTAACATGATCTGGTTCGCCGGTGCCGCTCAAACCCGGCCCGTGACTTGCGGCTCTGCGGTTAAGCTTGTTGCACATGACAGGAAAAGGAACTGCTACTTTTGGGCCAAAAGCGTGTGCACAGACCTCAGTGGACTTGCGTGGGTTTACTTGGGGAAAGGCATTTCTTTTTTACAGTAGCGTTCGGGTAATTGTATCATGGAACGGTTTGAAACGCGTCAGCAAAAAGCCCCGCAGATTTGAGAACGTCTCTCTTAAACTGAAAAACCATCAAGTGTCACATCAGTATTTCTCTTGTTTCTGTAATCTGAAAGACTCCTTCATTTTTTTTTTCAGGAACAGCCTAAATTTATCGAGCCATTGGACTACGAGGCCGTGGTGTTCCAGAGAAAAGCTCAGATCCACAGCGACCCTCAAAGAGACCTGCTTCTCTGCCCCGTCGATGATGTTTCGGTGGTGTTTCGGCCTTTTATTAGATTTGTTGAAATACGGTTGCCGCCTGGTTGAGGTTGTGCTGGACAACTGAAAAGTAGTAAAGTAGTAAGGACAGTAGTAATAGTAATATTCATAAAAATAGTAATAATAGTGGTAGTAGTAAAATAGTAGTAGTAGTAAAATAGTAGAAGTAGTAAAAAAGTGGTAGTAATAAAAGTAGTATTGGTAAAATTAGTAATATTAAAAGTAGTAGTAGCAGCAGTAGTAGTAAAAGTAGTAGTAGCAGCAGTAGTAGTAGTAAAAGTAGTGGCAGCAGTAGTAGTAATACTAGTAGTAATAAAAGTAGTTGTAATAGTAGTGGTAATAAAAGTAGTAGTAATAAAAGTAGTAGTAACAGTAGTAGTAGTAAAAGTTGTAGTAGTAATAGTAGTAGTAAAAGTAGTAGTAGTAAAAGTAGTAGCAACAGTAGTAGTAGTAGTAAAATTAGTAGTAGTAAAAGTAGTAGTAACAGTAGTAGTAGTAGTAAAAGTAGTAGTAACAGTAGTAGTAGTAGTAAAAGTAGTAGTAACAGTTGTAGTAGTAACAGTAGTAGTAGTAACAGTAGTAGTAGTAACAGTAGTAGTAGTAGTAACAGTAGTATTAACAGTAGTAGTAGTAAAAGTAGTAGTAACAGTAGTAGTAGTAAAAGTATTAGTAACAGTAGTAGTAGTAAAAGTATTAGTAACAGTAGTAGTAGTAAAAGTATTAGTAACAGTAGTAGTAGTAAAAGTATTAGTAAAAGTAGTAGTAGTAAAAGTAGTAATATTAATAAAAATAGTACTAGTGATAGTATTAAGAGTAGTAATATTAATAAAAATAGTACTAGTGAAATAAGTAATATAAGTAGTAGTAATAAAATAGTAGTAGTGAAAGCAGTAGTAAAAGTAGTAGTAATAAAAATAGTAGTAGTGAAAGTAGTAGTAATATAAGTCGTAAAGTACTAGTTGTAGTAGTAGCAAAAGTAGGCGCACTGCAGACTTTTGAGAAAATTTAAGTAGTTTAGTTGCGCCTTTAAAAGTGCGGAAAATACAGTAAATTCCATCCAAATTTGGGGATTTTTTTTCCTCCAATCAGACAGCCTTGAGTCTTAAATTTGATTTATTTTTAATAAATACTCATTAGCCAAATCTCCTTTTTCCAAACTGGATTAAATAGGCCTCCTCTTGAATGGAAAAGCACATTTCCATTCATAATAAAGTTCTGGATCCACAGTGTATAATTGTGAAATTATTACAAGCACCATTGGCAGAGTTTTGGAAACAAAGCGAGAGAAGATTTTCCCCCAACTTTCTCGAAAATAGGGGCCAAAGTAACCCAGCCAAAACAGCTGTTTTTATTTACTCCAAGAACTGCTTTGACCCTGATACAATCGCTCAGTGGCTTTCCACAAAGTTCTTCAGGGTTTTGTTTTGTTTCTCACTGTGCTTGTGTGTGCTTGCAGGAGTCCCAAATATCCCGGCAGAGGCGGACCGTGGTTCCTTCCGTCCCTCAGAATGCGGAACGGGATGCCAAAAGTCTGTTTGCCAAAAAGGTATGTGTGCTAGCCAAAGTCTCACTAGGTTTTTACACACTAATTCATTAATAGAATCTTCTCCAAGTACAGTAATACCTTGAGATACGAGCTTAATGCGTTCCGAGACTGAGCTCCTATGTCAATTTACCCGTGTCTCAAATCAACCTTTCCCATAGAAATGAACTAAATACTAAATACTAATTAATTCGTTCCCACCCTATGAAAAAACACCCATAACAGGATATTACAATGGAAAAACACTTATTCTTTTCACTACCCTTCATTGCACCGGCTTGTTTAAAAAAGTAGTAGTGGTAAAAGTAGTCATAGTAAAAGTACTAGTAGTAAAAGTAGTAGTAATAAAAGTAGTAGTAGTAAAAGTAGTAGTAGTAAAAGTAGTAGTAGTAAAAGTAGTAGCAGCAGTAGTATTAGTAAAAATAGGAGCAGCAGTAGTAGTAGTAAAAATAGTAGTAGTAGTAGTAGTAGTAAAAGTAGTAGTAGCAGCAGTAGTAATAGTGAAAGTAGTAGTAGCAGCAGTAGTAGTAGTAAAAGTAGTAGTAGCAGCAGTAGTAGTAGTAAAATTAGTAGTAGTAAAAGTAATAGTAAAAGTATTAGTAGCAGCAGTAGTAGTAGAAGTCGTAGTAGCAGCAGTAGTAGCAGCAGCAGTAGTAGTAGTAAAAGTAGTAGTAGCAGCAGTAGTAGTAGTAAAAGTAGTAGTAGCAGCAGTAGTAGTAGTAGTAAAAGTAGTAGTAGCAGCAGTAGTAGTAGTAAAAGTAGTAGTAGCAGCAGTAGTAGTAGTAAAAGTAGTATCAGCCTGCCTTGCATGTTTTCGGAACATGGGAGAAAACCAGAGTACCCGGTGAAAACCCACGCAGAACATACAAACTCCACACAGGGGCACCAGCCTGGATTTGAACCCAGCGCTCAAGAGCTGTGAGGCCGACACACTAACCACTCAATCCACCGGGCCACCCGTTAAAAAATATATATAAAAATTAAATCAATATCTTTTGAAATTGTACCCCAAAAAATTATTTATGTAGCATTTTGGATCAGCATTTTAAAAAAAAAAAAACAACAACATGACATCAGAGGGCGTATGACTCAATGGAAAGAGTGTTTATCATGCAATGTGTAAATTATTTATTACGTATTAATAGATAAAATTTGCGATGCACCGAGATACGACAAAGTTGAATCGCAAAATGGCGAGGGATTACTGTACTTTTTTCCCCACATAGAAATGGGGTTAAAACAAGTTGTTTTTTGCATTTTTTTGGTGTGTATTTTACAAAGAAAAAGTCACTTTAAATCTGGCTTAGGTGACGTTTCCCTTGCAGAATTTAAGTAACGTGTTCCAGAAACAAGGCAACTTTACTGATTATATGTTTGGATGCGTGTTTGACAGTGCATCAACATGTACAAAACCGACTGGCATGTCATCAACTACAAATACGAGGCCTATTCCAGCGATTTTCGCATGTTGCCAAGGTAAGGGGAAATTGGAGTGGTCTTCACGTGGGTTTTTTTCCAGGATTTAACATGAGGAACACTCTTTTTTAAAGCAAAGGCCTGAAGGCTGACAAGCTAGTGGCTCACGTGTTCGAGGTGGACGAAGACGCCAAAGATGAGGTGGGGCAGTTTTGACAAAAATGAAATTTATATATATTTTTTCAATTTATCCACACATTTAATGAACAAAAACAACATTTAACGTATTTTCTCGCATATACGCCGTATTTGTCGCTAAAAAAATGATGACTGAATCGAGGGTCCGGCTTATATGCGCATAAATTAGACTTGACAGGCACAAAAACTGCAAGGTGAGAAAGACGAAACGTTAGACAATACGGCCAATTCGGTCATTTATTTCAAAATAGAGAAAAAATCAACATAAAATGCTTAACATTTATTTTGACGTTTGAATAAAATTCAAGAAAAATTGTGAAATGGGGGCGGCTTATACGCGAGAAATCGTAAAATTCAACCATTTTAAGGCAATTTTAAGGGTGCGGCTTATATGCGAGAAAATTCGGTACTTTATCAATTAAAAAAGGAACAAAAAACAAAGTATCAGTTTTTTTTCCATTACCTGATTTTTTAGTGAAGTCTACAGAAATGTTGAACTAAATTTGACGCACAAGCTTGACTTTAAGTCCTACGTGTTAAGACACCTTTTTGCAAATGTATGATCTTCGAGGCCAAGTCAGTGCAATCCTGCTGCTCTTAAAACCAGAAGCCCTTGTAAATCTTCTATAAATAGCTCCTATTGATCTTCCTCCTGTCGCCCGAGGTCGAAAGCGCACATATTTAGACAAAGAAAGGGTAAATGGGAAGCTAATGGCGCTATGGCTCTATAGCTTCCCTCAAAAGAGCCCTGTTGAATCCAATGAATTGCTAATATATATTTTTTCAATCTGCGCCAGGATACGTCTTCACTGTGCTCCCAGAAAGGCGGCATCATGAAGCAAGGTTGGCTCCAGAAAGCTAACATTAACAGCAGCTTGTCTGTCTCCATGAGAGTGAGTCATGGCCACCATTCGCCCTGAGTCACACCAAATAAAAACACCCCTCACGCCGCAATCTTCATCGTTACAGGTGTTCAAGAGGAGGTATTTTTACCTGTCCCAGCTCCCGGATGGGTCCTACAGCCTTAATTCGTACAAGGATGAGAAGCACTGCAAGGAAACCAAAGGATCCATTTACTTGGACTCATGCATTGATGTTATTCAGGTACAACAACCTAGAGCTGGGTGATATGACCAAATTGTTATCACGATAAAACAAAAAATATCACGATAACCATGCTATGCATATGCAAAAACGATAAGACAACTTCCTTCTTAGACTATGAAAAGTAAAGAATAAAACCTGCAGAAATTTTGACATCTTTATTTTGATAAATTTACCTTCAAAACAAAAGTTGCTGTGCAATTTGAAATCAATAAAATAATCAACTGATGACATCATCACCATTGGCTAGCAGACTATTTTCAGCTTCACAAAAAGAAACAATTTACCGCACATTTGGCCATTTACAAAAAAATAAAATGAAAAAGTTGGATGATAACATATTTACGAGGCATTTAAAAAAGAAAAAAGAAAGAAAACGCCAGGAAAAATTGAAATGCATCTTTTAGTGGGTCGGCTCAGTGTTGTCCTGCATCTCATAATCGCTTACTGTGGTTGTTATTGTCCTTTTGCATTCATGCGCCTGTTAGCCTCTATTGCTAAAATGTTAAAACACGATCTCCCATCATCCTCTTCTTCTCCTGAGGGTTGGTCTGGAACTAGCGTTCATCTCGCAACAGCGCCCCCGTTCTCTGTGGTGGTCGGGTGGTGTAATTACAGTTTAAAATTGTCAATTTTTTATCAAGTTTTAAATATTTTTGTTGACAAAAATATTTCAAGATAATTTTAGTAATTACTCCAACCACCCAAAAAAGTATTTCAACCATTATATTCATTAACTAAAATCTACAGTATATTTATGGTTAACAAAGAACTGGACTGTTTTTTTCCCTGTGTATTGGTGGGTTCACAAAAGTAACATTCTGGACACCACAGAGGTTTTAGCATCGATTTTACAGGGTTTTTTCAGTGCACTTATTGGTTGGCAGCTTCAGAGCTGATGCCAGAAAGCTTTCAGGTAAATTAGTCCACTCGCAGGATGAATGGGAGGAGCCTCATTCCGGCTAATGGCTTCAATGTGAAAGCATGTCATTCACTCTGGGATTAATAACCCTAGTTTTTGTAATAAAACATGTTGGTTGAAAAAGTGGGGCAGAATTAAAGAAAATGTTCCTAGTTCCTCTGAAGTCAAGGATAGATAATCAATATATAGTAATGATGAATAAATAATCAATAAATAGTAATAGATTAATAAGTGGTCAACATAATAAATAAGTAATACCGTATTTACTTGCATGTAAACCGCCCCCGCAAATAGGCCTTAAGATCGCTAAATTTTATGATTTCTCACGTATAAGCCGCCCCCGATTCACAATTTTCACCTCAATCTTCATGGTTTTGATAGGGAGTACAAATGTGTTACTTTGAAGGGAAAATCTTAAGAAAAATCATTGCACGTGGTATTTCTGAGATACTGTATCAATCAAAAGCTCATTATTCGGGTCAATATCATAAGGAATTAATTCATCTACTAATGGTTGTTTTCTTACTGCAAAACTGAAAATAACCATCAGATATTAAATGTTACTTTGCCAACATCTACTGGTGAAAAAGAGTACAGAAAGTCTTGTACGCATGCATATAAGCAGTACCCTTGATTCAGTCATCATTTTTTTTAGTTACAAATATGGCTTATATGCGAGAAAATACAGTATAAGTAGTAGTCAACATGGGTAGAGAAACAAAGTGGTTAGCAATAAGTCTTGATTAAGTCTTAGGTGCAGAACCCGAGTTGAGTATGGTGACAGCTCTTGGGAAGAAACTGTCCTTGAGTCTGTTTGTCTTGGCTGTTATGGCTCTGTAGCGCCTTCCAGTATTTGACTTGAGAAATGACAGTAAAACTCATTCTCCTTTAGAGCCCTAAAATGCGTCGGAATGGCTTTGAGCTAAAGATGCAGGACCGCTACAGCCACTTTCTGGCCGCTGACAGTGAAGCCGAGATGGAGGACTGGGTGGCCACGCTCAAACAAGCCCTACAGAACAGCACCGAGGCCTGCCAGGACAGGAGGAACGGAGGGGAATCCCTTGACGGTTCCCTAGGTAAGACGACCAAACCCAAATAAAGCTGTGTTTAATGACTACCCATGATTGCGCTCTTCCGATCAGATGATGAAACAACCAGCCAAGGGAAAAGTGAGAACTACACGGAAGGTCTGGGGAGGAACTTACAACCCGAACTCACAAAGGTAAAGATATTAATGACGGGTGAGAAAATGCCTTCAATTCCTCTGGCGGTTGGTTGGTTTTGCAATTTTCTAACTGTGGCGTGTTGATACTTGCCTAGAAAATTGGTGGTTGTAGTTGGATCAACTCTAAATTAAATCCGTATTCCGTATAAGAAATAAAATCAAGTTTTTGTCTGCACTTTACATGAAAAAAGTTGGAAGTTTTTGTTGTTGCCTAGCCATTTGAACTTGCCATGACGATTCATTTCGAAACGCCAGGTTGTGTTCTAAATAAGTTTCATTATTTTGAAAGTTAAGTCGCCTGCTCACTTCCTTTCCAACCATTCTCATCAACGAAAACTTGAGTACTGTAATCCCTCGAATATCGCCGACAATGGGCCCATGACCACAAGAAGACAAAGGACTTAGACTAAAACTCCCATTTATTTGTTTTTTTTTTTAAATTATATCAAGGAAAGATTGTGAGTACAGTATTTAAAGTAGTTACATTTTTAAATATATACATTATATTCAGATATTAATACATTAGTGTTTTGACATGTTTTCAATGTTTGGCATTACAGGCTCCTTAAAACAATGCCAACAGATTCCTCGATATGTAGTATGTGAATATTTCATGGTTTAAATGAGAAGTTCTATTTTTGTGTTTAGTTTGCGCGAGAGACCGACCAGCTCAATAAGATCAACCGGAACGAAGGCAGGCAAAAGCTCTTCTCTCTGGACCCCGACACACAGGTAAAAGGGATTTATTCCGTTAGAAAGTGACTCTTCATAAAAGCACTCGGTTGTTTCTTACTCACTCCACAGAGGCTCGATTTCTCCGGCATCGAACCCGACGTGAAGCCGTTCGAGGAGCGATTCGGCCGCCGTATCGTGGTCGACTGCCACGATCTGACCTTCAGTCTTCAGGGCTGCGTCAATGAAAAGGGGGACGGCGTCCTTTCAAATGTACGCTGTTACACATAGATTATTTGTTCCGTGGACTGTGGACATAGCTGAGTCTTCTTTTTAATTTCAGGTGGAACCTTTCTTCATAAGTCTGGCCCTTTTCGACATTTCCAAGAACTGTAAGATCTCCGCTGACTTCCACGTGGACCTGAACCCACCCTGCGTGAGGGAGATGCTCACCGACACCGCCACCCAGGTCTCGCCTTGCTCAGACTCCGAAGGCGGCGTTAAAGGAGGAGCCTTAGCCTCAGGGGACGATCTACCTGTTCTTCAGAGGGTTTCAGAGACTCTGCTGCATTTTCCCACACAGGTGGGAGGGACTTCATCACCAATTTGGAGTGAACCAAGAATTCACCAATTCTCGTTCTTTTGTACTTCAGGCAATTTTTTCAGTCACCGACCCCCATGCTGATATCTTCTTGGTGGCCCGTGTGGAGAAGGTGTTGCAGAATGGCATCACCAATTGCGCAGAACCATATATAAAGACTTCTGATATAAACAAGGTTTTTTTCGCACGTGTCCTCAAAATACATTTTAAAAGCATAAAATTCATCTCTCCACTGATTGTCTCCTCCCATGTCATTCCAGACCGCTCAGAAGGTCCTCAAGGCAGCCAAACAGACGTGCCAACGCCTGGGCCAGTACAGGATGCCCTTTGCCTGGGCCGCAAAGTACCGTATTTTCTCGCATATATGCCATATTTGTCGCTCCAAAAAAAGATGACTGAATCAAGGGTACGGCTTATACGCGCATAAATTAGACTTGACATGCACGAAACTGCAAGGTGATAAAGATGAAATCCCATAACGCAAGACAATGCGGTTGATACAGGCATTTATTTCAAAATAGAGAAAAGATAAACAGATCAAACGCTAAACAAAATTTATTTTGAAGTCTATGAATGAAATTCAAGAAAAAAATAAACCGTATCTTGCATAAAACGTGAAAAAACTCACTGCCATTGCTCGCTCAGGGCGCCGCTATCCTACTTAGGGATGACAAACTAGACCACGACAGACACACTTCCTGGTTGTACTGCTCACGTGACTTCCTTTTTGAATTTGTCTATGTGCAGACGATCCTTTCGATTCATACAGGATCTCAGAAATACTACATGCGATTATTTCTATTAAGATTCCTTCAAAATAACACATTTTACTCCCTATTAAAACCATGAATATGGAGGGGAAAATTGTGATTTATACGAGGGAAATTATAAAATTCAACGATTTTAAAGCAATTTTAAGGCTGCGGCTTATACGCGGATGCGGCTAATATGCGAGAAAAAATGTTCTTCAAATCCGTCCCCTCCCCAGGCAGGTGTTTAAGGATGCTCAGGGCAGTCTCGACATGGACGGCAAGTTTTCTCCCCTCTACCGCCAGGACAGCGGGAAAATCTCCACCGATGACATCATCAAACTGCTATCCGACACCAGGAAGTGAGTAATGGACACGCCCCTGCTATTTTAGTCCTGAAAGTGTTTTGTAATTCCTTTGCGACTGTCAATATTTATCTCCAATCAGGCCCGAGAAGAGCAAACTTCAGATCATTCCCGGACAGCTGAACGTCACCATTGAGTGCGTCCCACCTGATTTTTCAAGTATGTTCCCCCGTCTTATTATGTTTTTTTTTCTATCCATTCCTGGCATAGTCCATTCAATTGGAAAAATCTGTCCGTTCATTACATTTCGAAGGACAGTCTTAATAACCCGCAATTAGGCCGTCCCAAGCCTTGCTGTGATTTCTAAAAAATGGTTTTCCGACGGATTTGCTCTCGTCTGCTGGAGAATGTGATTAAATTCCAGTCTTTGAGATTTTGATCATAAAAAAAGCAAAATGCTGGAATGTAAACACAACAAGTTAGGTACAAGAACACAAAACCGGGCTCTACATTAGATTAGATTAGATCATCCTGTATTCGGGAAATTTTACTGTCACAGTAGCAAGAGGGTGAGAATACAGACACAGCAAAATACATTTTAGACATAAAATATAGGTAATAAATAAGGTAAGAACTAAATAAGAGTGTTATGCTTCTCTCCTCAGACACGGTGACCTCCTCTTATATTCCCGTGAAGCCCTTCGAGGAAACCTGCGAGCGTGTATCCGTAGAAGTCGAGGAGTTCCTGCCCGAAGAGGCCAAGTACAACTACCCCTTCACCACTTACAAGCACCAACTTTACGTCTACCCGCTGCAACTCAAATACGACAACCAGAAAAGCTTCACGAAGGTTCGTTTCATCCAAAAGACTGCATTTTTGTCCGGTTTTATCTATTTCCCCCTATGAGGATTACGCATGCTATCAGTTATTATTCTATTTTCTTATATTGAGCTGTTTTACTCACTCTCTTGGCACGGTATTTCTATACTTTTACTCTATTTTAACACAATCTTCGAAGTCCCTGGCGGGGGGGGGGGGGGGGGGGGGGGCGACCCCCACTCCTCAGGAAGACCGACACACAGTCAACCACTTGGATCGTCCGGAAAGGCACAGCCTTTCTCGGAGATAGGCCGACACACAGCCACGATCCTGCTGTATACCTTTACGTATTTCTCCGACACGCAGAGAACGCTTCCCCGACTCACAGGGAACGGTATACGCAACTTTTTCTCCGACAAACAGAGAATTTCCCCGACACATAGGGACATTTCCCCGACACACAGGGAAACAGGGACTTATACTAGATTGTTTTTTTACGAATTAGTTTTAACCAGTGCCTTACCGTCTTAGGCACTTGTCCTGGTTAGATGAGATTCGTCACCGGACCTCGGGGAGACGGGGGTCCAATCCCTAATGGCCCCTTCCCTCAATGGGGGATGGCTGACGTCAGTTTCTTGGCCTCTCGATTCCCCGTCGTCCCGATGCCACAGATCTTGAACCCCGGGTTTCGGCACCAAAATGTCCGGTCCACGATGAACATTCACAAGGTCGAACACAAGTAAGCACGCCAAGACAGATGAGTGAGATTTTGACGCTTCTGCAGAAGGAGAGTCGTAGATCGGAGAACAGAAGCAGTCGAAGATTGACCGGAATCTTAAGCAGAGTAACTCTGCCTGTTCTTTCTCCGTGCTTCTGTAGAAGCGTCAATATCTCACTCATCTGTCTTGGCGTGCTTACTTGTGTTCGACCTTGTGAATGTTCATTGTGGACCGGACAATTTTCCTTCGTTCGTTTTCAGTGCGTGCGTTGCCGTGAAAATTCTTTCCATTTACTAGGCTAGAAACATTGCAGTCTGCATTCAGTTCCGGGATTCGGATGAAGACGGCGGGACCTCTCTAAAGGTAAACGGCATTTTCTTTTTAAAATGGGAGTTCAGTTTTTTCCCCATTTTCTATTTTCCACACACACCATTCATCCATTGTTGGTACTCGTCTCGTCTCTGCATTCCTAGGCTTTTGAAGCAACTTGGTACGATAACACTGGCAGATAAAAGATTTGAGATATGAGATCAGTACATTCATTTATCACAACTCTAGCCTTGTAGCTTTTCTATTGTGGTACTAAGTAGCGCCATACCAATTAGGATTCTATACTATATTTCATTTTTTTCATTTTTTTTATAAACCGGGATTGCATTATTACCATATTTTTCAGACTATCAGTCGCATCAGCCAAATAAGAGGGGAAAAATAGAGTACAGTCGTACCTCTACTTACAAAATGAATTGGTTCCAGAACTTTTTTCGTAACTTGAATATTTCGTAAGCAGAACAGTACTTTATATGTAAATTCCGTAATTCTTTCCAGTCCTAAAAAAAACACTACTCAACCCTTTAAAAATGACAAGTGTCACAATTATGTATGAAAGATGCGAGAAACAGACAAAAATGAAAGAAAAGTATAAGAACATTATTTTTTTAATGTTATTAAATGAATAACAAGCATGCAAAAACTTCATGTAGTAGTAGAGTACACTAAGGAAGAAGCAAACATTAGCACATGAACACATGCACAAAAACACACAGGCCAAAATAATGTGACCAGGTCAATTTCAAAATAAAATAACGGATACATTGACATTCAGAGGAATTTCGTACCTAGAGGCATTTGTAAGTAGATGTACGACTTTATAAGTTGCATTTTTTGAGTTCAGTTTTGTAATTGATCAGAAACCAAGAACAAACATGACATGTTAAAATTATAGTATAATAGGAAACAATAGACAAAAAACGCACCTGGTAAAGTCATATTATAACAGTTTATTGGATAAAAATAGCCTAAAAGACACAACATAACTAGCTGTTGGCACAGAGTTAAAAAAAAAAGAGAGACATAATTTTCCGGCCCAGCCAAACTAAAACAAAAGTGCAATTTATCATTTATAATTGATTTATTTCAGCAACTCACGGTCTTAAATGAAAGCTATCTTTATATTGCAGTGCATCTACGGAAAACCAGGAGACTCACTTTTCACCAGCAAAGTTTATGCAGCAGTTTTGCACCACAACCAAAGCCCGGAATTCTATGACGAGGTGAGATCCCAACGAAAAAAAAACTTTTGTTCCTGCAGTTTTTTTAAGACAAAGATCTTTGGGAACTACCATGTTGACATGGAGATAATCACTATATGGCCTCAAATGAAATAGATTAGTATTTCAAGACCCCCACCAACACTGGCTCATCTTTACTTCCTGAACCTTATTACGCCGGAATCCACATAAACACGTGATGATTTAAATCCACAAGCCTCGAGGAGCCCCAAAGCTGTGGCATATTTGACTCAAGGTCTCATGCTTGCCTGACTCATGCATTGCTCAGCTCAAGACTGCCGTCTTGTGGACGTTACTTGCCCTGCCTCGTGACTAAAGCTAATGATTGTGTCTTTAGGTTAAGCTGGAGTTGCCTGTCCACTTGCACGAAAAGCACCATGTCCTTTTCACCTTTTATCATATTAGCTGTGAATCCAGCAGCAAGAAGAGAGAAGCTGTGGAATCCTTGGGTATTTTAATAGAATATATTTTTCTGTGGGAACTTGTCGGGTTGTGTGATGTGAGTTTTTTTTGACATTTTCTTCTCAGTCGGTTATTCCTGGTTACCTCTCCTAAAAGACGGCAGGATGCAATCAACAGAGCTGCAGCTACCCGTCGCTGCCACTTTGCCTTCTGGGTATTTGGGTCAGGACACCAAAAAGGTTTGTGAAAACCACAGCTTTACAGTAATACCTTGACATACGAGTGCCCCAACATACGAGAAATTTGAGATACGGAGAAAATTCCGAGCAAATATTTGCATTGAGAGCATACGAGAGGCTGCTTATGATAACAACGCACTGTCATTCTCATCGCATCTCCCTCGCGTAAAGATATCTACGAGCACTGGGCGTACAGGTTGCATTTTTAATGTGTTTTTTTGCGTTAATCAGTGCAGAATTAAGGGGAAAACAATGGGTCCAAAACAAGATGGTGCAATGAAGGGTAGTGAAAATTGTGTCCATTGTAATGTCTTGTTCTTGGTGTTTTTTCAGAGGGTGGGAACAAATTCATTTGTATTTAGTTCATTTCTATGGGAAATAATTGATTCGAGATATGAGTAAATTGACATACGAGCTCGGTCCCGGAACGCATTAAGCTCATATCTCAAGGTATTGCTGTATAGTGGTACCTCGACATACGATCTTAATCCGTTCGTATGTCGAGCTTCTCGTAACTCAAGCGAACGTTTCCCATTGAAATGAACTAAAAACATATGAATTCGTTCCAACCCTCTGAAAAAACACCAAAAACAGGATATTGGATTGGAAAAAATGTTTTATTTCTTCTAATTTGCCATCTATTAACAAAGTAACACATAACTAGTGGTTTAATAGTAATACAATGTGTTTAATAGAAGTAAAATTAGACGCATTTCGCGGAGGGTAGAGACAACGACATACACGGAGGCGGAGGGGGGGGGGTGTCCGGGGGGATTTTATCCACGGCAACAACGCACTCGTAACCGAACAAACAAATTCAAATTAACTTGGATTAATATATACAGACACACTCAAACATACGTTTAATGTAACTTTACACAAAACTGAATTCTAATTTTGTTTTAATTTTTTTACCTTCGTTTTCCGGGTTAGCGGTTTGCCACGCCTCCACCCTCACTTTCGCTATCGATAGGCTGTTTGCTGTTGTATTCCCTTCAAAATATTCCGAAAATGATGCACACCAATGTTCTAACAATAGGATAACACACGACCACTTGCCCATGCGAAGTAGTCTTGAATGAGCGATCGCGGGAGCTAACAGGCTAAGGAAGGAATAGCAGCCTACCCACGTATTGATTGTGGGTAATGAAGTTTTATTCTGAGAGAGGGTGCCATTGGCTATCGGTGTTGTGTGCACGAGTATACTTAATTACCCAGAAAGCCCTCTTTTTGCGTTGTGCGTTTCCTGGTCGAAACTCGTCTGAATAAATCGTTCAGTGCTCGTCGATATTTGTTATACACGAAAGAGATGCAGCAAAAAAAGACAATGTGCTACAATGATAAACAGCCTCTCATGTCATGACCACCTGGCTTGGTCGCATCTCGAAATTTTGAGTATCGCGGGCGAATTATTCGATCGAAATTTTCATCGTATCATGAGCATGTTGTCGGTAGAGCTGATCATAGGTCGAGGTACCACTGTATTTAGATGTCTCATTGCATGGAAATTCCAACATCTGCTCACTCCCAGCCGGATTTGAAGTGGGTGGAAAACGCAAAGCTGCTCTTCAAAATGAGAAGCCGTGTGGCATCGACGATTTACGCTCAGGTGACATGACTCTACTGCAAAAAATACGAAGAAAAACATGTAATACCTTCAATTTCCAAATTACCTTCTGGCTTTTTCCATCTTCAGGACCTACATCTCCACAAGTTCTTCTTGCACTGCCAACTAATGAGTAGCGCCTCCGAGGATAAACAGGCAGAGCTTATCAAATACCTGAAGGTCAAACACCGGATTAAGTTGTTTTGCGCGTAAAAACGCTCCGGGTTTTATTTCCGTCTCTCCATTCTCAGTGCCTACATGCCATGGAAATGCACGTCATGGTCCACTTCCTGCCCACGGTACTCACTTATCTGCTCGAGGTCCTGTCCGCGGGCGCGAAAGACAACCAGGAAATTGCCGTCAACTCTCTACGGTCCGTCCAGTTGGGGATTTACTTTTATTTTAGGGTCATAGTTTATGACCTTTTTCTATTTTTTTGCAGGGTCATCATACATATTGTATCCAGGTGCCACGAGGAGGGACTTGAAAATTATCTCCGCTCTTTCGTGAAGGCACGGTGGCGCCACGGTTACGGTTTTGACCCGAAAAGACAACTTTTTAATTGTTATTTTTGCTTTCTTTTCAGTATGTGTTTATTGCCAAAACACCTGCTGGCACAAACACAGCGTGCATGCATGAGGTGTTGGCTGCAGCAGTCACAGCCGTTCTCAAGCAGACGGCAGATTTCAACACGAGCAACAAACTGCTCAAGGTGTTAGTTGTTGTAGCAACATTGAACAGCAGGTGGCGTACTCGCCTAGAACAGCTGGCGAGCTATACTCACCAGGTCATCTTTTTTTTTTGGTAGTATTCATGGTTCTTCTTCGAAACAATGGCGAAATCAATGGCCCAGTACATGCAAGAGGACAACCGTATTAAGGTACATACTTTCTTCATAACTGCGTATATTCCGGACTATAATGTGTACCCTTTTTTTAATATTTTGGCCAGGCCTGTGACGTACAGGCGACGAAAAGTGTAACGTATTTTCACGCATAAACGCCGTATTCGTCGCAAAAAAAATTATAACTGAATCAAGGGTTTGGCTTATATGCGCATACCGTATTTTCACGACTATACAGCGCATCGTATTTTTAGCCGCAGTGTCAGTAACGAGTGCTTATTCTGTATTTTAAACACACAAAGGACGCACCGTTTTTATAGACGCAGCCAGGCATGGCAAAACATACACCAGCTTAAACATGCACGCTACACCCACACGCTAAAAACACGTTTTTAAAAAGGCAACGGAAAATTCGGTAAATTAGACTTGACATGCTCAAAACGCCATAACGCAAGACAATGCAGCCGATACGGTCTTTTATTTCAAAGTAAAGAAAAGATAAAGAGATAAAACCCTAAAGAAAATTTATTTTGACCTCTATGAATGAAATTTTAAAAATAAAATCAAATAATTCCAATCGAACCAGCCTCGTGACTCCGCCCTAATTGTTTCAGATGCCACGTGCCCAGCGCTTTCCGGACACTTTCCATCAGGCGTTGCAGTCCCTGGTGCTGTCCATCATGCCCCACATTACGATTCGCCACACAGAGATTCCGGAGGAAGCCCGCTGCGTCAATCTAAGTTTGGCTAATTTAATCAAGGTATGGATGTTTTTATCTTCCCCCAACCACTTCCCTCCGCCAACTGTTTTGTCATTCTTTCCCCTCAGAGGTGCCTGACCTTCATGAACCGGGGCTTTGCGTTCGGTTTGATCAACCACTACATGTGCCACTTCAGCTTCAAAGATCCAAAGGTACGCCCGCGTAATTACCCGTTGACCAACGAGCGGAGAGGTGGTTCAGGCATGGATGCTTTCGGTACTCGGACGATTTGCCGAAAGACGTTTCGCCGACGGAGGTTTGGCCGACGGACAGTTCGCCGAAACGGGATTCGCGCGCTTGCCCCGCCCCCGGATCGTGTGTGTACATGTTTTTCAACCTCGGCCCGCGGGCCATATATGGCCCGTTACAGATAACATTCATTTAGGAATAACAAGGGCATGTACTGCCCCCCGCTGGATATATTTCTAAATACAAGTACGTACTACAATGTGCTGCCAATTTTTTATACAACAGCCATTTGGACACGCAATGTAATTTATCAAAGCTGGGGATTGATGTCTGACACTGATAAAAAAACAACACTAAAAGATTTATGTGAAATTCTAAGTGCCTTGGACAGACTAGAAGGCTTAGAGAACAATACCTGAAAATGCCATGGAACACACTTTTACTTATAGTTTAATTTTAAATAATTTCCCATTATTTTAGGAAATATATATTCCAAATGATTTGCTGAGAACATTAATTCAAAGATTAATCTCAACGTTTTCTATGCTGGTGTAAATTTTCTGGAGTAGGATTTCTGGATTTACAATTTCATTACAGTAGTACTTACTGTTACTACTACTTTATTTTCTATATTTCTTCTGTCATGTACTGTACTGCATGATCTCCAAATGGCTACTAGTTTAAATGCAAGGATAAAATAAAAAACATAAAAAATTGGCAGCACATTGTAGTACGTACTTGTATTTAGAAATATGTCCAGCGGGGGGCAGTACATGCCCTTGTTATTCCTAAATGAATGTTATCTGTAACGGGCCGTATATGGCCCGCGGGCCGAGGTTGAAAAACATGTACATACAAAATCCGGGGGCGGGACGAGTGCGCGAATCCCGTTTCGGCGAAACGTCCGTTCGGCGAACTGTCCGTCGGCCAAACGTCCGTCGGCGAAACGTCTTTCGGCGAAACGTCCGGTCACGGATGCTTTCCACAGGTGCTGACTGAGATGAAGTTCAATTTTCTGATGGCGCTTTGCAACCACGAGCATTTCATCCCCCTCAATCTGCCCATGGCGTTCGGACGGACGAAACTGCAACGGGTTCAAGGTGAGTCGTGGGCATTTGCCTGACTCCGCCTCCTCTTTTCGCATCTCTAATGAACCACTATTAACAGTTGTGCGACCAGCGTGTCATAAGGATCTTAATGTCGATGCATTATACTGTCAATGCTGCATGGATTGTGAACAGCTTCCCCGAGTTCTTGGTTCGAACCCAACACCCTTCCCATCTGTTTTTTTTCTCCCTTGCCCGTGGTCAGATTTTATTTCGTACGCAACGGAGCTTTTTGGCCCTGTAGGTAGGTGATTCGACGTCAACGCCACGTGCCGTCGGTCGGCGCTTCTTCCGCCGCTCCTCGCCTCCATTAACGCTTCCTGGCCAAACGCACGAGATGCTTTTATTTTGTAGGGGAGATGAGCTTTGCTTCACACTCGGAGTATTTTTTCCCACACGTTTGTCGTCTAAGTCTCTATCACTTTTATTCCAGCTGATCATTTAAGGACTTTAAATGCACTGCCTGTTATGATGATATTAACACAGCATTATGGCCTTGCACTTGATTGCATCCTTTCTTTCGATCTCTGCTCTATGTTTGCAAAGTGTCAATTTATAAGATTATACATTTCCTGTCTGGAAATATATAATAAGGTGAAATTCTCTTATGGGATAACAATGTCTGCATTATGATAATCACTCATTCACATCCAAGCCTTTTTACAAAGACAATTTTCCCGCCTTGTATTACGTTTAAATTCAATTTATACCTATTTATTTATGTCTGTGTCTGTATTCTCACCCTCTGGCTACAGTGACAGTGAAATTTATTTTAATTTATCTAATCTAATCGAATTTTGCTGATAATTTGAGAATTACAATTTGATTTTTCAGTACATCACATAGCAATGAGGCTATTTCCAATCTGATTGGGTAGCGTAAACTGCAGCGTTATCTACCATTTGACCCTAAATTACTATTTCTATTATACCGTATTTTCTCGCATATTTGTCGCTAAAAGAATGATGACTGAATCGAGAGTACGGCTTATATGCGCATAAATTAGACCTGACATGCACGAAACTGTAGGCGGCTAATATGTGAGAAAATACGGTAGATTATATAGTGCATACTATATGGTATATATACTATATTGTGTAGCAGGGGTATCTAAAAAAAATTCTTCGAGGGTTACTTAAAAAAAATCATGCAATTCCCAACTTAAAAACAAAAACAAAAAAAAAACAGTTTTTTCAGATAACTATCACCTAAAAAATACAACAACATTTTAAAAAATACACTTATAGTCCGGAAAATGCGGTATATAGGATTTTTCCAGTATATTTAAGAGCTGTTGCAGTTCTTCTTCGTTAGTTTGCTCAAGTCTTCCTTTTTTTTGGGCCGACCACAGAGCAAAGCCTGGAATTTAGCTTGACTGAAGAATACTGCCGCAATCACTTCCTGGTGGGCCTGCTTCTCCGAGACGTGGCGGCTGCCCTGCAGCAGGGCGCCGAAATCCGGCAGCTGGCGGTGAGCACGCTCAAGAATCTGCTGATCAAGCACGCCGTGGACGATCGCTACACTACCTTCAAGGTGAAATTTGAATCCTATTGTTTTAGTCGCGGAAGACATGCGTCGACTAGAACTCATTTTTTTTGCTTTGGCAGAACCAGCAGGCCAGGATCTGTTTGCTGTACCTGCCATTGTTTGAGTTACTCTTCCAGAACTTGAACCAACTGTCAGCCCAGGCATGCATGTCCAATTTTAATGTAAGTGAAAATGACCACTCTCAATTAGATTAGAACTTTATTTCATCCTGTATTCGGGAAATTTCTTGGTTGCAGTAGCAAGACAGACACACAAGACATTGTAGACCTAGGTAAGAAACTGGAGTTTCAGTTCAAATCGATTGATTCAGAGTTTGGAAAAATGCCGTGTTGTTTAGAATCAAGTTCTTACTACAGTGGTACCTCGACATACGATCTTAATCCGTTCCGGGACTGAGATCGTATGTCGAGCTTTTCGTAAGTCGAGCGAACGTTTCCCATTGAAATGAACGAAAAACAAATGAATTCGTTCCAACCCTCTGAAAAAACACCTAAAAGAGGATATTGGATTGGAAAACATGTTTTATTTCTTCTAATTCGCCATCTATTAACAAGGTAACACATAACTAGTGGTTTAATAGTAATAAAATGTGTTTAATAGAACTAAAATTGGGCAGATTCCGCGGAGGGTATAGAGAGGGACAGAAAGAGAAACGCACTCGTAACGGAACAAACTAATTTAAATTAACTTGGATTAATATATACAGACACTCAAACATATGTTTAATGTAGCTTTACACAAAACTGAATTCTATTTTTTTTTTTTTTACCTTCGTTCTGGCCTGGTTAGTTGTTTGCCACGCCTCCACCCTCACGTTCGCTATCGATGGGCTGTTTGCTGTTGTACTACGTATTCCCTTCAAAATATTCCGAAAATGATGGGCACAAATGTCCTCACAATAGGATAACCTACGACCACTTGCCAACGAGAAGTAGTCTTGAATGAGCGATCGCTCCGCCAACGGGAGCTAACATGCTAAGGGGGGGAAACAGGAAATGCAACATCCTACCCACGTATTGATTGTGGGTAATGAAGTTTTATTCTGAGAAAGGGTGCCATTGCGTATTGGTGTTGTGTGCACGAGTATACTTCATTACCCAGAAAGCCCTCTTTTTGCCTGCGCATGCGCGTTGTGCGTTTCCTGGTCTAAACTCGTCTGAATAAATCGTTCAGTGCTCGTAGATATCTGTAATACACGAAAGAGATGCGGCAAAAAAGACAGTGTGCTACAATGATAAACAGCCTCTCATGTCATGGCCACCTGGCTTGGTCGCATCTCGAAATTTTGATAGTATCGCGGGCAAATTATTCGATCGGAATTTTCGTCGTACCACGAGCATGTCGTACTACGAGGTACCACTGTACTTTGAAGGGAAAATCTTAAGAAAATTCGTCGCACGTGGTGTCCGATTTGCCCACCTTGTATTATGTTTAAGTGCAATTTATACCTATTTATTTATGTCTACAATGTCTTTTCCTGTGTCTGTATTCTCACCCTCTTGCTACTGTGACAGTGAAATTTCCAGAATACGCGATGAATGAATACGATTCTGAGATACAGACGCTCCCCTACTTACGAACATTCGACTTACGAACAACGGTACATACGAACATGTCTGCAAATTGCGTTTATGTCAAAAAATGTTCGTAAGTTCGATTTTGTATTGCGCGCCTTTTTCCGAGTAGGGCTTCTTTCCGCCGCTAATACCGACGCCTGGCGCTGTGACAGCTCAGCTCACCCAGCATCTACCTTCTTCTGCCCACTTCGTTGCAATGAACGTATCTCCAGTGCGCAAAGAACCTTTTTCATTTTTATCATGAAATATCTCGTGCATCCATTATTCAATATGGTTGGTGAAAAGCGAAAGGCTTCTATTGAGGGAGGTGCAAGGAAGAGGCAAGCCATTTCATTTGAAACGAGTGCCAATAATAACGAAGCTTGATGCGCGTGAGAGTGGTGAGCGTTTCACGGGCATTGAATCGTTCGACCGTCAGTACCATTCATAAACATAAAGATGGAGCAGCAGGACCCAAATATTGAACGTTGCACAAAGTTTGCAAATCAATTGAATGATGCCATACAGTGCTACCACATCATTTATGATGAAAAAAAGAAAACTGCAATCGTCATTAGTTTCTCTCTCTCTAATGTATGTATACAGTACTGTATGTATTCTCTCCATTTTATTAAATGTTTTTTTCAGTACAAACCAATGTGTGTTACTTATACAAGCCTTAAACATACAAATGCACTTATATAAACCTTCAATATACTTATATAGGCTTCAATATACTTATATAGGCCTTAAACATAAATTATAATACAAAATATAGCACTGAGCAACTTACGAACAAATTCAACTTATGAACAATCGCTCGGAACCTAACTCGTTCGTAAGTAGGGGAGCGTCTGTATAGCAAGTCATGTGCCTTGATTCAGTCATCATTTTTTTTAAATTACAAATAAGGCTTATATGTGAGAAAATACAGGAAGGTATTATAATGTTTGTTCTTTCTCCTAAAATGTGACTTTTTGTTTAGATCTTCATTGTGCATTTCCTGCTACGAGCTTATAGTATAAAATAGCGTGGTTTATTTATAGTAGTGGACTTGTTTCTTTCTTGCAGGGCTCTAGAGATGACATTATTTCAAGTGGTTCTGCAGACAGCAGAAGAATTAGCACCGCCGTGGAAAAAGATCAGGGTGAGTTTATCTCAGTCTGACAAGATATAGTGACATTTTAGTTTGTAGTAGTATTCCATGTACCAGTAGAAGTATTTTTGACGACTTAAATTATTTTTTTTCACCGCTTTACGTCGTTATCAGGTTTTCCTGTCCTTAATGGCCATACGGTAAGGAGAGAAGACTCGAGAGGTTCTCTTTTTATGGATTCCGGGACACCAGATAGCATTGACGTAAGGCTTTTTAATATCAGTTGTATATGGTGTTGCCTCGGCAACATGTGTCCTAGATTTTTTTTCATTGGAGAGGGTGTTAATCATTAATCTTAGAGTACAAGCAAATATTTTGAATAGAATTTGTATCTTCATTTGCATGCTGGCGTCTTTATTTATTTATTTCAATGAGTTTTTGTCCAATTTAGTCTTGGAAACCGTGGTTACGCTATCTAGTTTGAGTTCAGTATACCTCACTATCTGACTCAGATGTCTATTTGCGGTGTTTTGTATGTATTTTTTTAATGTTGTTTTGCATGTGCAGCTGCAAAGACGCGGGTCCACCATGAGCAGCAGTCCCACCAATATGGGCAGATTGGGGTCTTACGAAATCAAGGGCCTCCTGTTTACATTCTTACACGTGGCCAAGACCTTGTCGGAGGGTCGGTGATCAGACAAATCTGCTGGACATGCCTCGAAATAAACTTTTATTTATAATAGCCCATTCCTTTCTTTCCCCCCACAGACACTATCACTACCTACTGGACCAAAGTGAGCCCCCAAGATATTATGAACTTCCTCAGTTTGCTTGAGTGAGTAGCTTTTCATAATATTTGAAGGAAGTTGTTTCTGCTTGAATCACTTCCTGTCAATTTCAGGACCTGTCTGGTTCAGTTTCGATACATTGGGAAGAGGAACATAGCCAGGTAAGACGCAATAGTTTTTTCCGGACTATAAGTCGCACTTTTTTCATAGCTTGGCTGGGCCTGTTACTAATAATCAAGTGCAGTTTACCGTATTTTTTGCATGTTGACCGCCTCCGCGTATAAGCCGTACTCTTAAAATTGGCTTAAAATCGTTGAATTTTACAATTTCTCGCGTATAAATCGCCCCGATTCACAATTTTCATATTATTCCATATTCTGGGTTTTAATAGGGAGTACAAATGTGTTACTTTGAAGGGAAAATATTAAGAAAAATCATTGCACCTTTCTGAGATACAGACGCTCCCCTACTTACGAACATACGACTTACGAACAACGGTACATACGAATATGTCTGCAAATTGCGTTTATGTCGAAAAATGTTCGTAAGTTCGATTTTGTATTGCGCACCTTTTCCCAAGAAGTGCTTCTTTCCGGCGCTAAAACCGACGCCTGGCGCTGTGAGAGCTCAGCTCACCCAGTATCTACCTTCTTCTGTCCAATTCGTTGCAATGCGGAAGTGCGTGAACGTATCTCCAGTGCGCAAAGAAGCTTTTTCATTTGTATCATTAAATATCTCTTGCATCCATTATTGAATATGGTTGGTAAAAAGCGAAAGGCTTCTATTGAGGGAGGTGCAAGGAAGAGGCAAGCCATTTCATTTGAAACGAGTGGCAATAATAACGAAGCTTGATGCGCGTGAGAGTGGTGAGCGTTGCACGGGCATACAACTTGAATCGTTCGACCGTCAGTACCATTTAGAAAGATAAAGATCGAGCAGCAGGACCCAAATATTGAACGTTGCACAAAGTTTGCAAATCAATTGAATGATGCCATACAGTGCTACCGCATCATTTATGATGAAACAAAGAAGAAAACTGCAATCGTCGTTAGATCGCTTCTTTCGGCCAGTTTCTAAGACATAAATCTCTCTCTCTCTCTCTCTATACAGTACTGTACATATTCTCTCCATTTTATTAAATGTTTTTTTCAGTACAAACCAATGCGTGTTACTTATACAAGCCTTAAACATACAAATGCACTTATATAAACCTTCAATATACTTATATAGGCCTTAAACATAAATTATAATACAAAATATAGCACTGAATCAACTTACAAACAAATTCAACTTATGAACAATCGCTCGGAACCTAACTCGTTCGTAAGTAGGGGAGCGTCTGTACTGTATGAATCGAAAGGATCGTCTGCTGGATTGCACATTATTTGGATCAATATCAGAAGGAAGTTAAATTCAAAATGGAAGTCACTTGAGCAGTACAACCACTTTGCAGTTTCGTGCATGTCATGTCAAATTTGTCCACATATAAGCCGTACCCTTGATTTTTAGTTACAAATACGGCTTATATGCGAGAAAATACAATATGTTATTGTTGGAATAATGATTCAAACCTTTTAAATCATTATTAGTAATATTTAATTAAAAAAGGAAAAACATCTTTCAACAAACTCTGCTTACAACTTGCAAGGAAAATGCCATGTGACGCCGTCTTAGTCCCCAGTGCATTCTGACGAGCGGAATACTCTTCGTTCCATTTAGCGGCACATAACCAAAACATTCAAAGGTAATCTGATTTAAACAATTGCATACGCAAAAACAACTGTCTCTGCTTCCAGTACTCAGTCCTTGGAGCAAGAACTCAGTGTATTGTTTTATGTCTTTGGGTACTTGTATCTCTCGCTGATCCCAGCTGTCCTGGAGAGCGACCTTGGCGTAAGCGTTTGTCTTCGTTGAAAGCGATCAACACATATATATAGTTACACATTTAGGATGAGCAAATATATTGATTAATATAGTAAGCATGTATATTATAAGGCTTTATATTCATTGCAAACACATTTATAATAATGATTATTCCATCAGTTATGTTGTTGATTTTTAGGCTATAATCATTGGGAAACTGTTAATAGATGCCTGTTTTGAATGTATGTTTGTTCTTGGTTTTTGATCAAATAAAACAAATCCCCGACTTATTCTCCCAAAAATACGATAACCTTAAAACTTTGAATTTTTACACCCCTTTTTGTGCTATGTAGGACTCAAGATGCGTGCACATCCAAGTTCTTCTCACCTGATAGGAAGTCACAGACAATGCCAGCTATACGGTGCAACCGAGCCAGTGCCATCCAGACTAAACTGAACCAGTTCGGCACCATGGAGGCCTCGCTCACTTTCAACATAGGCACGTACAGATGACTCATCAGTCAGTGCCTTGCCCTGATCAGATTCGCATGGTATTTTTTGTGCCACAAGCTTCAAAGCTTGTTAAACTAATGGACTCAATCACATTGACAATTTAATTGCAGGGGCGTGGGCATAAAAAATATGTGAGCGGACTGGATTTATTTTTTTAAATAAATAAATAATCTTTAAATAATAGATATTGAAAATTCTACGGAAAGAAACGGGACTCATTCGTATTTCACATTTGTGTGCGGGGGCGGGTTTAGGGATGGGGGCGCCTGAAGCCGTAATCCACCACCAGGCACTCCTCAAGGGAAAGATCTCCATTGGTTGCTTTTAAAAAAGAAAATATGAGAAATTAGTTCTGTATTAAAAATTCCGCGGAAAGAAACGGGACTCATTCGTATTTCACATTTGTGTGCGGGGGCGGGTTTAGGGATGGGGGCCCCTGAAGCAGAAATTCATCACCAGGCTCTCCTCGAGGGAAACATCTCCACTGAGGTCTGCTTAAGTGTCCTGGATATCCTCTCACTTTTCATCCAGTTCTTCAAGGTGAACCCACACAAATTCAACATCCATTGGCTCCGCGTCCTCTCATTTCTAATATATGTCCTCGGCAGACCCAGCTGACAGACAGCGACGGACACAATCCCCTAATGAGGAAGGTCTTCGATGTATACCTCACCTTCCTCAAAGTGAGCCAATCGGAAGCCGCTTACCGGCACGTGTTTGCTGCGCTGCGAGCGTTCATGAATAAGGTACGACTAACTGGCGACCATTCTCGGGTATTCTCTATACACCTATTTGAAACATAAAACATGACGTCGACCCATTTAAGTTTCACGGTCCGTATCTGGCCCCCTTGTAAGTAGAGGTGTACTTTATATGTAAATTCTCTAATTTCTGGCCCCCTCGTAAGTAGAGGTGTACTTTATATGTAAATTCTCAAATTTCTGGCCCCCTCGTAAGTAGAGGTGTACTTTATATGTAAATTCTCTAATTTTTGGCCCCCTCGTAAGTAGAGGTGTACTTTATATGTAAATTCTCGAATTTCTGGCGCCCTCGTAAGTAGAGGTGTACTTTATATGTAAATTCTCTAATTTCTGGCCCCCTCGTATGTAGAGGTGTACTTTATATGTAAATTCTCTAATTTCTGGCCCCCTCGTAAGTAGAGGTGTACTTTATATGTAAATTCTCTAATTTCTGGTCCCCTCGTAAGTCATACCTGTCAACCTCTGCCGATAACTGCCCTTATAAATGATTATGATTCCCCTTACAAACCCCAAAAAAAACTTACCTTTTTGGGGGGTTTGTAAGGGGAATCATAATAATTTATAAGGGCAGTTATCGGCAGAGGTTGACAGGTATGCGTAAGTAGAGGTGTACTTTATATGTAAATTCTCTAATTTCTGGCCCCCTCGTAAGTAGAGGTGTACTTTATATGTAAATTCTCGAATTTCTGGCCCCCTCGTAAGTAGAGGTGTACTTTATATGTAAATTCTCTAATTTCTGGCCCCCTCGTAAGTAGAGGTGTACTTTATATGTAAATTCTCTAATTTGTTCCACGGTCCTCACATAACTACCAACTAAACCTTTTACAATTGGTCAAAGTGTCTTATAAAAAGTCCAACCGATATGAAAAATTGCGTTCCTTGAATAAAAGCTGGGAATTGACCAACGCCCCATCTCACCAGTTCCCCTCAGTGCTATTCAAAGGTCGTGTGACCCTTTGCGAGCTCCTGTGCTGCGAGGTGCTCAAGTGCTGCGTCTCCAAGATGGCGGCGCTAAGGGCCGAAGCCTCGGCGCTGCTCTACCTGCTCATGAGGAACAACTACGAGTACACCAAAAGAAAGACCTTCCTGCGCACGCACCTGCAGGTAGAGTCCGAACCCGCCCGTCCCGTGACCGGACGTTTGGTCCCCGGACGTTTGGTCCCCGGACGTTTGGTCCCCGGACGTTTGGTCCCCGGACGTTTGGCCCCCGGACGTTTGGTCCCCAGACGTTTGGTCGACCGGACGTTTGGTCGACCGGACGTTTGGTAGAATGGACGTTTGGCAGAATGGACATTTGGTAGAACGGACGTTGGGTTGCCGGGTTTGCTCGCTGTCAAATTATGACAGAGAGTTTACTGTTGATATTTTGATATTAGATATTTAGATATTAACCTTACTCTCTCTCATGATTATACTTTTGAGAGCTGGTTTCATCAGTAAAACCCGGTGCCCAAATGTCTGTTCTACCAAACGTCCGTTCTACCAAACGTCCGTTCTACCAAACGTCCGTTCTACCAAACGTCCGTTCCACCAAACGTCAGTTCTACCAAACGTCCGTTCTACCAAACGTCCGTTCTACCAAACGTCTTTCGACGAAACGTCCGAGTACCCGCCCGTCCTAGCTTTCGACCCCGTGATGTTTCTCCTACTTTGGTCTTTCACCCTCAGATCATCATCGCCGTGAGCCAGCTGATTTCCGACATGGCACTAAGCGGAAGTTCGCGCTTCCAGGAGTCGCTTTCCATCATCAACAACTTTGCGAACAGCGACAAGGCTATGAAGGTAGTGTTGGGATGGTGTCATTGTAAATTAGTGTCATTTTGGCTATATATTTTTTATACATACATATTTTGCACGTGGATTTTGTATCATTTCCTCCAATTCTGGGATCTGCCCAAACACAAAGCTCCTCCACTGCAAGATTTTGTACCAAAAAATTCCAACACATCAACAAGGGCTGGCTCTAGAGGTGACTGTGTAGTTCCCATTTAGCCAGTTGACATACATGAACTCCCGTCCCTGAACCTCTTGACCAATCATCTTAAAGCCTGACTATTAGACCAAAAAAAATTGAGATTGAATTGATAGATAAAAATTAGCACTAGGCTACAATCTTACATATTTACATCTATATGTTCAGTAACATGAATATAAATACAGTCATACCTCTACTTACGAATGCCTCTAGGTACGAAATTTTCAGGTAACAATTTTTTTATATACAAATGAGTGACTTGAGTTACGAAAAAGATCCAAGTTACGAAATCGACCCCAAAAAGTACGTCTTTCATACAAAATTAGGACACTTTGACCAATTTTAAAGGGTTTAGTTGGTAGTTGTGTGAGGACCGTGGAACGAATGAGAGAATTTACATATAAAGTACACACACCTCAACTTACGAAATGTTCAAGTTACGAAAAAAGTTCTGGAACCAACCAATTAATTTCGTAAGTAGAGGTATGACTATGTTCATTGAGTAATTGCATTTCTTCTATATTAGTCCACAGCGTTCCCCTCAGAGGTCAAAGGTCTAACCAAGCGGATCCGTACGGTGCTGATGGCCACGGCTCAGATGAGGGAGCACGAAAAAGACCCCGAAATGTTGCTGGACCTGCAGTACAGCCTGGCCCGCTCCTACGCCAGCACCCCTGAACTTAGACGGACCTGGTTGGACAGCATGGCTCGCGCGCACCTGAAAAATAACGATCTTTCTGAGGTAGGATTTTTCTTGTGGTTGGTTTCATGTGGGCAAAACAAATATTCAGTATTTTAGCAACCAATTCTTGGGAATATGTTTTTCCAGTGAAGCCTCATGGGTGTACGTGTTAATGCTTGCTTTTTCATTCCTTTCTCAAGTTCCAAAGAGTTCTAAAAGGTGTCTTTAGTTCTCAGACACCACCCAAAGAATACAAAAGGAAGAGGGGAAAAAAATGGTTATCCACATTTTTCATTTGATCAGAATTCGAGGGTCAATATAGGTTAAAGTAGCAATTCTAAAATGGTGAAAAACAACTATGAAAAAATTGTGACTTATAGTCCAGAAAATACGGCATTTAAATTGTCTCTTGTTCCCATAGGCCGCCATGTGTCACGTCCACGTGGCTGCGCTGGTCGCCGAGTACCTTCACAGGAAAAGTAAGACGAAAAACCTTGTTTCCAACCCTAACGCAACCCCCAAAAAACCCACCAATGTACTTCCCGATGGACAGAATTGTTCCCCAGTGGGCTGGCCGCCTTCAAAAAGGTGACGTTGAACATTGAAGAGGAAGCCGCCATGAAGGAAGACACGGGGATGCAAGACGTTTATTACAGCGAGGTTCTTTGACCGAGTCTCGAAACTGTTCCACGTAATCGGAACAAGCGAAATTGAAGTGCGTTTCTTTTCCCATTTGTCGTCAGGAAGTGCTGGTGGAGCACCTGGAAGTTTGCGTGGAGGCGCTGTGGAAAGCCGAGCGCTACGAACTGATCACGTACATCGCTAAACTCGCCATCCCCTGCTATGAGAGGCGCCATGAGTACGAGGTACCATACGTTTCAGTATCAGGTCCTTTGTTTTTGATTCTGTTTCGATCCCGGCGTAGGGTCCAATCTGGCCCGCGAGGTTGCATACATAATTCCACGCTTCATCGACTGTTTTACGTGAGCTACAAAACGTTGGTTCTTTCATTTTAGGGCTATGCGAAAAAAATCTGGGTTGTAAAATAGCTAACATTTTTTTTGCACTTAAAAAAGTAAAAGATTCATCAGAAATTTACCATCGAGAAAATCCCCACTGACCGCTAAAAAGTCAAGAAAAGCACACCTAAAATAGCTCTTTTTCAGATTGGACAGTTTATTTATGTTAATCAAAACACTAAAACATTGACTGGAAATAATGAAAAAGCACTGTTTGAGTAACTAGCTCCATCGAGCTCTATTTAGGATTCTTTTGGAGGCCATATTCACTGACACTTTCCACATATTTTGTGAGCCATTAAAAATATAATTTGGACACCACTAGTATAAAAAATACTGCCCATCCCTGCGGATAACATGCATTAAAATGTTTACAATTAGAGACAGGCGATAAAACAATAACAATAATTATTGTCAATGATAATATTAAAAACCTTTGATAAAAAAATTAAACTGCAATTACACTACCCGGCCACCACAGAGAACGGGGGCGCCGTTGCAAGATGAACACGAGTTCCAGACCAACGAAGAAGAGGATGATGGAGAAACGTATTTCTAGCATGTTAGCAATAGAGGCTAACATGGAGCATGAACGCAAAAGGACAATAACACAGCCAAAATAAGCGATTATGAGATGCAGGACAACAACGAGCCGACCCACTAAAACGGGTCAGGAACCTTTTTGACGAAGAGAGCCACAAACAATTCATATTTTCCAATATTATTCCTTGTGAGCCATTCTACGAATTTAAAAGTCAAAATACATACATGTAAACGAGTTCCTTTTCATTTTTTTTTTTAGTAATTTCACCACTTTTAAAGTGGAAAAAAATGAATATTTTTTTTAAAGATTCTTATGCTGTTGCTAATCAATGAGAGGATGCATTCCAGAAGAGTTTACAGCCAAAAAAATGAAGATTAAAGCAGTTCTAGATGTAATATATCAGTTCTGTCACCAGCGATTTCCATATTTTAGCTCGCAGGTTAGCAAAGAGCCAGATGCACCCATCAAAAGAGCCACATGTGGCTCCCGAGCCATAGGTTCCCTACCCCTGCACTAAAATATCCAAGTGCATTTTTTTACATGTTTTTTTTTATTGTGATAACATTTTTTGTCAAATCTCCCAGCTGTACTTAGAATATAATTAACATTCTTGCAGAAACTGAGCCGACTGTACAACACGCTGCACAGAGCCTACAATAAAATCATGGAGGTGATCCAAACCGGTCGGAGGCTGCTCGGAACCTACTTCAGGGTCGCCTTTTACGGACAGGTACAATCTTCATTTTTGTAATATTACCGGAAAGCAGTCATATTCAATCGAGGTATTCAAACAAAACCCTGAACCTACTTTGAACTTCTCTATGCTGCTTTTCCACGACTTCCTCTTTTCTCACAAGAAGGCTACTATGGCAATTTTGCAACAGCAACTCGTAATATTTCTCAATATCTATGTGAATAGTGGGAATATTTTATTTAGTCCTGGTTTTGTGTTTTTACGCAGGGCTTTTTTGAGGAGGAGGATGGGAAGGAGTACATCTACAAAGAGCCCAAACTGACTGGACTTTCTGAAATCTCCCAGCGCCTGCTGACGCTCTACGGGGAAAAGTTTGGACCTGAAAATGTCAAGATTATTCAAGACTCCAACAAGGTGCGGTAAAAAAAACAACAAACAAAACGACAACAACAACTGTGTCTCATACAGAGCTTGCGTCCCTTAAGGTGAACCCCAAAGATCTGGACGGCAGGTTCGCCTACGTACAGGTGACCTTCGTCAAGCCTTACTTTGAAGAGAAAGAGGCGCCGGAAAAGAAGACGGATTTTGAGAAGTGCCACAACATCAACCGCTTCGTGTTTGAGACGCCGTACACGCTTTCGGGGAAAAAGCACGGCGGCGTGGAGGAGCAGTGCAAGAGGAAGACCGTGCTTACAAGTACGGTGCAGATTTCACAGAGGGCATTTCAGGGCGTATCCGTTTCTTTCTGTTGCGCAGTCTGTGTACAAAAGCTCAAATGGATGGCAATTAGTGTCTTAATTTAATTGGACCAACTCGTTCCCTGAACAAAGTTCCTCCTCCCTGCTTCTCTGTGTGTTCGTGATTGTTTACAAGATTGAGGTAATTCCGGAATAGGAGGACGATTCGCTGGTCCTGAGAGCAAATAGTAAAAAAAAAAAATGGTCCAAAATATATTTGAACTCACTGACACCTAAATGTATCTTTATCTAGCGAAGGGGTGTCAAACTCATTTTTTTGAGTTTTGTTTTCATTCAGAAGGCCATTATGTCTGCTAACTAGGCTGCTATAAATACAGTATTTTCCACACTATAAGGTGCATTTTCAATGAATAGCCTATCTAAAAATTTGTTTCATATATGAGATGCACCTGTAGAAGTAGTAGTAGTAGTAGTAGTAGTAGTAGTAGTGGGAGTAGTAGTAGTGGGAGTAGTAGTGGTGGTAGTATTAGTAGTGGTAGTGGTGGTGGTAGTAGTAGTAGTAGTGGTAGTTGTGATAGTAGTAGTAGTAGCAGTCGTAGTAGTGGGAGTAGTAGTGGTGGTAGTATTAGTAGTGGTGGTGGTAGTAGTAGCAGTAGTAGTTGTGATAGTAGTAGTAGTCGCAGCAGTAGTAGTAGCAGTAGTAGCAGTGGTAGTGGTAGTTGTGGTAGTAATGGTAGTAGTAGTTGCAGTAGTAGCAGTAGTAGTAGTAGAGGTAGTTGTGGTAGTAATAGTACTAGCAGTATTAGCAGTAGTAGTAGTGGTAGTAATAGTAGTAGCAGTAGTGGAAGTTGTAGTGGTTGTGGTAGCAGTAGTAGTAGTGGTGGCGGTAGTAGTGGTGGTAGTGGTAGTAGTAGTGTTAGTGGTGCTATTAGTAGTAGTGGTAGTGTTAGTGGTGCTATTAGTAGTAGTGGTGGTAGTAGTGGTGCTAGTAGTAGTAGTGGTAGTTGTAGTGGTGGTGGTAGTAGTAGGAGTAGTGGTAGTAGTAGGAGGGGTAGTTGTAATGGTGGTGGTAGTAGGAGGGGTACTTCTAATGGTGGTGGTAGTAGTAGTGGTAGTTGTAGTGGTGGTATAGTAGTAGGGGATTGTGTTATGTATACACCAGATGAAGCTGTAGTCGTAGTAGGGAGTTACACATGAACATTCAATTCCTTTTTAATAATTTAATGTTCATTCAAGAAAAGATATACATATATAGACATATTTTTTATTTGTATATGTTTTAATTATATTAAAAATAAAAGTGGAAAGCAGGACATGGCATGTCATCACACTTGAGTGGGCTGGATATGGTCCACCGGTTTGACCCCTGTGATCTAACGAATGAAAATGGTGTTGACTTAATATTGTATCTTGTATTTTTCCACCTTCTTACCTCAGCTGCCAACACCTTCCCCTACGTGAAGAAGCGTGTCGAGGTGGTTGGGGAGAAGCAGGTGGAGCTGAGGCCGGTGGACGTGGCCATCGATGAGATGAAGTCTCGCACCGCCGACCTGCAAAAACTATGCTCCGGTGCGGAGGTGGACATGATCCAACTCCAGCTCAAACTCCAGGGCTGCGTGTCCGTGCAGGTGCGACACTCCCGGATAGACCACCAAAGCTTGTTGCGAGATCCCTCTCTTTATTTCTCCTTGCAGGTAAACGCTGGTCCTCTAGCTTATGCTCGAGCATTCCTGGATGACAGTAAATCGAGCCAATCCGGAGGCAAGAAAGTGAAAGAGCTTAAAGAGATTTTCAGGCAAGCCTTGCATAACATTTCTCATGATAAGGGCCAGTTTTTGCAATGGGCAATATAGGCGACTGCCCAGGGCCCAATGTATTCGGGGGCGCATGAAAAATGAAATGAAAACAAAACAATGTCTTTTCGCAGACGTTTCGTGGAGGCGTGCGGTGTGGCTCTGGATATTAATGAGCGTCTGATTAAAGAAGACCAGTTTGAGTACCATGAGGGTCTCAAGGCTAATTTCAAAGACATGGTGAAGGAACTCTCGGAAATCATCCATGAGCAGGTAGACTAATCACTTTGGGTTTTCATTCTAGGCACCACTTTAGATGAAGTAAGTAAAGCCAGGAGTGTCAAATGCAATTAATCGATTAATCCATTGACAGGTTTTCGTATTTTCACGACTATAAGGCGCACTTAAAAATCTTAATTTTTTTTCCAAAATAGACAGGGCACCTTATAATCCAGTGTGCTTTATATATGGAAAAAAATCAAATTTGTCATTTATTGAGGGTGCGCCTTATAATGCAGTGCGCCTTATAATGCAGTGCGCCTTATAGTCGTGAAAATACGGTATTTTTAATATAAAAAGGGGGGAAAGCATTTCTTTTAATCTTCCGGGTTTTAAATGACTATTGTATTATTTATTGTTTAATTATTTGTATTGAAAATTTAAAGGAAAAAAAAAATTAATTATTTGTTTATAATTTTAAAATTTTTCAAAACATTTTTGGGATTGAAAAAAGTGAAAGGAAAAATTATAAAAATATTCAGGGTTTTTTAGATTTAAAAAATGAGTATCTTTTATATATAATACATTTTAAGAAATTCATTTTATTTTATTCATTACGTTTTTAAACATTTACTGGAAAACGCTTTCACGGGCCGGACAAAATGACGCCAAGGGCCAGATTTGGCCCCCGGGTTGCCAGTTGGACACGTGTGAGTTAGACTTTTTATCTGTGTAGCGGTTATGTAAGCCCGTTATTTAGCAAGAGTGGGACTTGAACCAATCATTTCCTTTCTCTGAAAAATATCTCGCAACGACCGCAAAAAGTCAGATTTGTGGTCTGCATTGATTGGCCATGTCACTGCATTGTTTAATGTTTTCAGACTAACTGGATTTTATTTGTGCTTTTTTTCCAACTGTGCTCTCCCTCAGCTTTAAGGAAAACAGGTAATTTAAAAAAGAAAAAGTTCGAAACAATAAAATGCATCCATTTAAAAAAAAAATCTTTTATTAATCAGTAAACAAAATTCAAAAATTCCAAAGTTTCTCAGCTAATGGCGAGCCACTGTTTACCTGACTAGCTCCACCTAGAGTTGAAGCTGAGAAAAGCTGAATTCAAGCATCTTGTGCGTGCCATATTTAAAAAAATAATAATAATTTGGTGAATAAAAACTTTTCCCGCACTGGATTTTTGTTTTTAGCAAAAAATGCAGCTCTTTCCCCGCTTTCAATCCAATATCATGAATTTTGTAGTATTTTTTTAAAATTTATATTAGCACGTAGCTTAGCATACGCACTCTTTCCCTTGATCTATTCATTTACTGTATTTTCACGACTATATGGCGCATCGTATTTTTAGCCGCAGTGTCAGTAACGAGTGCTATTTCTGTATTTTAAACACACAAAGGAGCCACCATTTTTTAGACGCATATATATTATATATGAATATCTAACCGCAATAGCGCTGGCTACCGGAAGCAGCCCCAGACTTCTTTTCCGGTTTCCGGTGCGCAGTGACTGCTGGGATATATAGTTCTTGCACGCTACACCCACATGCTAAAAACATGTTTTTAAAAAGGCAAAGGAAGCAAAACTGAGTTTGGTTGTACTTTATTTAGCCATTTTACAACTTATTCACGTCATCATCACCCACAAATCCATCAAAGTCCTCATTTTCTGTGTCCGAATATAACAATTGTCTAAATGTGTCATCGAAAACGTTGAGTTTAATGCGTTCGTCCAGGTGGCCACAATCCATTCACAAATAGTAGCTAGCTAGTAGCTAGCGCAACTTTTCCAACGGTGCTTTCCATGCTTCGTCATGCTGTGTTGATGTCGATGTATACAGGCCACAATCCATTCGCAAATAGTAGCTAGCTGGTACTAGAAGAAGAAGAAGAACTACTACATATCCCAGCAGTCACTGCGCAGTACTTGGTCCACGGGAAAATAGTAGAGTCGGTGTACCCTATCAACTGATTCATTTTATTTTATCGTGATAACAATTTTAGTATTGGTCCATATATAAAGCGCACTGGATTATAAGGCGCCCTGTCTATTTTGGAGAAAATGTAAGACTTTTATGTGCGCCCTATACAGACGCTCCCCTACTTCCGAACATTCGAGTTACGAACAACGGTACATACGAACATGTCTGCAAATTGCGTTTATGTCGAAAAATGTTCGTAAGTTCGATTTTGTATTGCGCGCCTTCTTCCAAGTAGTGCTTCTTTCCGCCGCTAATACCGACGCCTGGCGCTGTGAGAGCTCAGCTCACCTAGCATCCACCTTCCTCTGCCCAGTTCGTTGCAATGCGGAAGTGCGTGAACGTATATCTCCAGTGCGCAAAGAACCTTTTTCATTTGTATCATAAAAATATCTCGTGCATCCATTATTGAATATGGTTGGTGAAAAGCGAAAGGCTTCTATTGAGGGAGTTGCAAGGAAGAGGCAAGCCATTTCATTTGAAATGAGTGGCAATAATAACAAAGCTTGATGCGCGTTGCACGGGAATACAACTTGAATCGTTCGACCGTCAGTACCATTTATAAACATAGAGATCGTGCAGCAGGACCCAAATATTGAACGTTGCACAAACTTTGCAAATCAATTGAATGATGCCATACAGTGCTACCGCATCATTTATGATGAAAAAAAATGCAATCGTCATTAGATAGCTTCTTTCGGCCAGTTTCTAGTAAATCTCTCTCTCTAATGTATGTATACAGTACTGTATGTATTGTCTCCATTTTATTAAATGTTTTTTTTTCAGTACAAACCAGTGTGTGTTACTTATACAAGCCTTAAACATACAAATGCACTTATATAAACCTTCAATATACTTATATAGGCCTTAAACATAAATTATAATACAAAATATAGCACTGAGCAACTTACGAACAAATTCAACTTATGAACAATCGCTCGGAACCTAACTCGTTGGTAAGTAGGGGAGCGTCTGTAGTCGTGAAAATACGGTATTTATATATTGATTGATTTATTAACTTATTTATGACCTATTTATGTCTAAAAATGTCTTTTACTGTGTCTGTATTCTCACCCCTATTGTGACAATGAAATGTCCTGAATACGGGATGAATAAAGGGATCTAATCTAATGGAAATTTTCAGTTCTACCAGGCGGGGATGATGCGCTCACTCCTGCAAAACTCCCTCAACGTCTTCCGCGCCATCAGCGGGATGTCGGCCGACCTCGTTTGACGGCGTCTGTCCAAATGCGTCGCGGGGAAACCAGTTTTCAGGTGCGGCGAAGAATCAAATCGAGCAAATCAAGTCATGTTCCAAGGTTCTGCTTTTCTTGCAGTTGTGCAGGACACCATTTTGTTTTACTCTGACATTTATGTAAACACGGCCAGGCCTTTTTTTTTTTTAGCCTGAAATGTAAACAAGAGGGTCATGTTTAAAGTTCTCGACTCGCTCGCGGTTCCTCCTGTTCTTGGAAAGGTTGTCACAAGTGCTACACTGAATATTCGCCAATTGTACATAAACTCACCCATGCTTGTAAGTATCGGAAATATTTATATTTATCACATGTTGTGTTGACTTTTTTTTTTTTTGCATTACAGTTGGCAGAATAGCTTGTCCAATGGAATTCTTTGTACAGATTACAACCCTCCCCATAAAAGAAAAGACCAACAAAAGCTTGGGTTTCTTTTTTTTTTCTTTTTTTTTTATTTGTTTTAAGCTTCTCGAAATGAGATATGAAGTTAAGTAAACGATGTGGTAAAATGGATTTCTCTCTGACAGTGAACTTAATGACTAAAGGGCGATGACTTTATTGCGCCGACTCAGAGTGGGCGGAGCCTGTGTGTTGGGAAACCACCCACAATCTTCAATTCCAGGCAGGCAGAGCAAGTATAGTGCAGTGTCCAACGAACACGCCTGCTATTTCCCTTTCCCTCTGCTGTTTTCCGTGAGTTTCTATTCCTCTCTGTCGACGCGGAGAACTTTAAAAGTCCACAACTCAACCAGAGCGACATCAGGAGGGAAGAATGCTTGTAATCTGGGTCTTTTTTCTCAACGCGTTGGTGACTTCGACTCCACACAACCACGCAGGTAAGCTCATTTGAGCCTCAGGTTGTTGACATTTTTTGCACAAGCTTTTAATTACCACATTTTTCTGACTTTTTTATTTAAGCCTGCGGCTTATATTAAACTACCACTTTGTTTTTTTTCACTCTTTTAACCTATAGTTACCCCACCGCCTCCAAAAAAATCTTCGTTACGTTCACGTTTAGTTTCACTTTACGTAGGTGTGTTCTTAGTTTCGGATAAATTAACTCACCAAATTATTTTTTATCTTTATTCAGCATTAATTGTACCCAACTGAATTGTGTTTTATTTTTTATGTTTTTTTGTTCCTAAGGTCGTTTTCTTCCGCCCACTAACCTGTCACATAAGTGGATTGATGATTTTACGGTAAAGGTGTTCTGGCTGAAGCCCAGCAAGTTGCCAGAGCATTGTAAAATTCTGTACAGCTATGAAAAGGGTGAAAAAACCATGTGGACCAGTTTTACAAAGACTCTCCTCAAGTCTGACGCCGGATCTCCCGGCTGGAACTTCACCGTCAGAACGACCGGCAGCTGCGGAGTGGAGAGCGAACCCGCGTCAATTTTTATTGACACTCCGGAGCCACGAGGTACAAACTCATTCTTGCTATGTGAAGTCGTTCCAGAATCGTAAGACAATTTAGCCTTCAAATTCTTGAAAAAACGACCCATGACTTTTGAAATTTCTTAGCTAAATGGTCCTCATTAATCCATAATTCACTAGGAAAGGTTTGATTACCTCATTTTATTAGGTGTTTACAATATTTAGTCATAGGTCACTATTCTGACATCTGTTTTTTTAAGTATAAATATCTGTCTATGTAACTAAACACCGTGCGAAACAACTACAAACACTAATACCGTATTTACCGTATTTATAAGTATAAGGCGCACCCTTAAAATTGAAAATAGGGACCAAATGTTATGTACTTATGGCGTCGTAGTTGTAGCCGAATGCAGGGAAGCATGTGTTGTAACAAAACCTTAATAACGGACTTAGCAATAAATCAAAATCAAACCTGACATGGAAGACATGCAGAAACGAGGAACATGAAACATGGAGCATAGCATGGCAACGTAGGATGAAGTAAACAACAAATCAGATGACCCGAGAATGACTCACGAACACGCAGGTTTTGAATAAACACACAAGGGCTGATTACCATGTACAAGCAAAAAGCAAACAAACCAACCAAAACCACAATAACACTTGTTAATATAACATATTAGTTTTTTTTAAATAACTCCACTAAAACACTGTTGGGTGTCAAAGTAAAAAAATATGTTATTTTTAAGTGGCAGGCCAAGCCAAATGATGAAAAAATGCAATATATAGTACAGATAATACAGTAATTTAATTTGTCCTTTATAGAATCGTCTCATTTATTTAGGATAGGGTTGCCAAATAATGCTTTCCAGCATTTTTTGGGGACTTGACAGCTAAACTGGCAACAGACCAGTTTTTTTTAATAACTCGACTAAAAACACTGTTGGGGGTCAAAGTAAAAAAATAAAAATTTTTATTTTTATTTTTAAGTGGCAGGCCAAGCCAAACAATGAAAAAAATGTGATATATATAGTCCAGATAATGCAGTAATTGCATTTGTCCTTTATAGAATCGTCTCATTTATTTAGGATAGGGTTGCCAAATAATGCTTTCCAGCAATTGTTTTTTTTGGGGACTGGACATCTAAACTGGCAACAGACTTCAGTTTTTTTTAATAACTCGACTAAAAACACTTTTGGGGGTCATAGTAAAAAAAATAAAAAATGAAATTGTTATTTTTAAGTGGCAGGCCAAGCCAAACGATGAAAAAAATGCGATATACATAGTCCAGATAATACAGTAATTTCATTTGTCTCATTTATTTAGGATAGGGTTGCCAAATAATGGTTTCCAGCAATTGTTTTTTTTTTGGACTGGACAGCAAAACTGGCAACAGACTTCAGTTTTTTTTAATAACTTGACTAAAAACACTGTTGGGGGTCATAGTAAAAAAAATAAAAATTAAAATTGTTATTTTTAAGTGGCAGGCCAAGCCAAACGATGAAAAAATGTGATATATATATAGTCCAGATAATACAGTGATTTCATTTGTCCTAGAATCGTCTCATTTATTTAGGATAGGGTTGCCAAATAATGCTTTCCAGCAATTGTTTTTTTGTTTATTTTTTGGGACCTGACAGCTAAACTGGCAACAGACTTCAAATGTGTAGTTCATGCGGAAAATATGAAATGCTCCTGGATTCCGAGCCATCCCTCCGTTAACCTAAATCTGTCTTACAGGTGAGAAAAAAAAGTCGAAATGTCGAAAAACAAATTGTTAGTATGCTGTGAGACCGCTGCGCCACTGATCATGTCATCACAGGTTTTGCGGCGAAACTGAAGAAATCGCCTTAAAACAGTGCGATTGGCCTTTTCACGACGGGATCCGAAACGGCTGCATGCTGAGTCACAAATTCGTCCTCCAAGACGTCTGCATGCTCTTAACAAGCGACCAATCCAAGAGCACGTTTCGGCCTCGGCTCGGTTCGTTCCGTATTCGCCGCGCTCGCGTCTTCGCCGGAAATCTTCTGAACATGTGATGCTTTTTTTCCTCAGTTTTAGACCCACCCAAGCTGAATATAAGTGTTAAAAATGACCTGTTCCTCTTGAGCTGGACCCCCCCGGTGGTGGGGAAGGAGTGCGGTTGGAGCTACGAGTTGTGCTACTACCGACGCGGAGAACAGGCACTCTTGACTCGCCCCTAAAAAATAAAAATGACAGTTTTTGGCAGTGACTTCATGGATTTTATCAATGTCCTTTTCCCAGGTTTGCAAAGAATACACGAAAGAGGGGACGTCTATTCCGTATGATGAAAAATGCCGGTTTGATTTCCACGTCCGGGTCAAAAGTTGCAAGTACTGCAAACACCTTGAAAGTGACTTCAGTCCACTTTTGTCTCACGGTAAGCAAACATTGGCCAAATGCGTACTGATGCATTTTTTACCCAGATACTGATATTATAGTTAGATTTACAGTGGTACCTCTACTTACAAGATTAACTTGAAACACAAAAATAACAGAAAATGATCTAATAATGATAATGCAAAAACATTTCAAGGACATTAGCAAGGATGCTAACGTTAGCACACAAACACTACTTGGGTACCGATACCATTTTTGTACCCAGATACTGATATTATAGTTAGATTTACAGTGTTACCTCTACTTACAAAATTAACTTGTTTCGTAACTTGGATTTTTTTCAAAACACAGCAGTATTTTAAATGTAAATTATCTAATTCTTTAAACAATGCTAAAAAAACAAGAACAAAAAATAAAACTAAACCCTTTAAAATGATGAAAGTATCCCAACTTTTTCTATGAACGAGAAACACAAAAATAACAGAAAATGATCTAATAATGATAATGCAAAAACATTTCAAGGACATTAGCACGGATGCTAACGTTAGCACATAAACACATGGTACCTCTACTTACAAAATTAACTTGTTTTGTAATTTGGATTTTTTTCTAAACACAGCAGTATTTTATATAAACATTCTCTTATTATTTAAACAATTTAAAAACAATAAAACATAAATAAATAAAACTAAATCCTTTCAAATGATCAAAGTGTCCCATTTTTTTTATGAAAGAGAAACACAAAAATAACAGAAAATGATCTAATAATGATTATGCAAAAACATCTCAAGGACATTAGCAAGGATGCTAACGTTAGCACATAAACGCATGGTACCTCTACTTACAAAATTAACCTGTTTCGTAACTTGGATTTTTTTCTAAACACAGCAGTATTTTATATGTACATTCTCTTATTGTTTAAACAATGCTAAAAAATAAAAATAAAACTAAACCCTTTAAAATGATAAAAGTGTCCCAACTTTTTAATGAAAGAGAAACACAAAAATACCAGAAAATGATCTAATAATGATAATGCAAAAACATTTCAAAGACATTAGCAAGGATGCTAAAGTTAGCACATAACACAAAATTAACTTGTTTCATAACTTGGATTTTTTTCAAAACACAGCAGTATTTAATATGTAAATTATCTAATTCTTTAAACAATGCTAAAAAAAAACCAAAAATAAAAATAAACCCTTTAAAATGATCAAAGTGTCCCAATTTTTCTATGAACGAGAAACACGAAAATAACAGAAAATGATCTAATAATGAATAATAAAAATGCAAAAACATTTCAATGACATTAGCCAGGATGCTAACATTAGCACACGAACACATCCACATAAACACTACTGCGACAATATCAAAATAAAATGGATACATTTTGGTTTGTTTTGTACCTTGTATCTTTTTTTTGTATCTTGGAACAGTCACTTACATATCAAAGGGATTCATAACTTGAACATTTGGTATGTAGAAGCATTTGTAAGTAGAGGTACCACTGTAGTTTTTTACATATTGCAAATAAATACATTAACAATCCCACATTTTACCTTCAAAGAATTCCTGTGTGCTAGTTAGTATAATTTTTTCATCAACTTAACAAATAAACCCCCAAAAATCTCTCGTCTGGCGCAGGGGTGAATGAGTCTCGCGAATTCCCGCTGATGGCGGTGATCATCACTACTACCGTGTTCCTGTCTATCGTCGTACTTTTGACATGCTACTGCTTAAGAAGGTATGCTAACCCCTCGCTAAAGTCTTGTTTAACCGTGATTAAACGCGTTATTCCGTCTTTACAGGCACCACTCTGTCCTCTACCCCATCATTCCTGACCCATCGGCATTTTTAAATGACATGATGATTGGCGTAAGCACAGAAGTGAAGGTAACGAAGACTCACTATTGTTATCCCCCCAGTGGCGGTCCGTGCATTTTCTCGTAGTGCCTTCAACGAATCAATCCAACCCTCAAAACTATTTTATGGCTATAAAACCTCTACTGCAGCTACAGCTGCGACACATAAAAAATAATCAATAAATCAATGCACAAAAATGGGGTAAAATCCACTTCCTAGCAGCATTTATTGATTAAATACAAATACTGGAGCTTTTCAGACATTACAACCGGGCCAGGGGGGTGATTTCCCCGGGAAAAGACAGCGATGGACGTCAATGGCGAAACGGCAAAAATTGCACTAAAATGGGGTAAAATCCACTTCCTAGCAGCATTTAGTGATTAAATACAAACACTGGAGCTTTTCAGATATCAGAACATGGCCCACAATTGAAATATTATTTAGGAATATAGCCATATTTTACTCACCAAAAATCCTTTTTAACTGTACACAATATCCATCCTCCCTTCTTTCTTCCTTCTTTTCTATCGCCATCGAAGCTAATGCTGAAAGTCGAGCCTGTCCTGTCGTATTTCTGGCATAGTCCGTCTTAAAAATTGCTTTAAATCAACACAACAATATATTTGCTTGTGCAGCTCGCTCCAGATACAGTTTGGTAGCTCTGGCTAGTCCACTCTATCACTAGCCAATCATAGTTGGTGAAAGCGATGACGTATCCCTACGCCTGCCAGAAGGCATTGTGGTGTTTCCAACTCGAAATCTGATTGGTTAAAGCAACAGTCTTATCGACGCTTGTTTAATGCAGCAGAGCCTGCAGAACTAATTGTGAAGGCCTTGAGGCAGATTTCTGACCCTGGCAACAAATAATGGCTGAAATGTGATTGGTTAAATGCTTCAATATGAAAACACACATCTAAAAGCAGTGCAAACAGGGGGGAAAGCAATGAAAGGAAGCTAACATACAATTTGGAATTATTTCATAAGTATTGATGGACAAAATATAATATATGATTCAGATATTTCTTAGGCCAGCAGAGAAGGCCTTGAAGGCCCTGACGGCCCGCCACTGTATCCCCCGACATAAGAGCTCATTTCTTCTTTTCTTTTTCAAAGGGGTCCGCACATATCTACACGCCCGCGCCGGAATTGATAGAAACCTGCAAAATTATGGAATCTCATGAACAACCTCACCGCCCGTTGAGTAAAGAAGTGCTACGAGGAAATTCACCTTATCTTTAACTGCAAGGTAGGGCACACACCTGCCGGTTGACTTTTCGAGAGGCGTGGCTGCCGTGGAAACAGAAAACAAAAAAGCTGACGGAAGAGTTTACATGTGGAGACCCTCCAGAGGGGTTTCGAATTCTTGTTTCCGTCTAACCTGCACTTTGATTCCTTCATTTTGGATTTGTCCAACTCAGGAAAGTTTTCACCGTAACTGTTTATTTTGTTACAAGGCGATGCTAATTTACCGTATTTTCCTGACTATAAGTCGCAGATTTTTACGGAGTTAGGACTTATGTCTTTCATTTCCATCTTGTTCTTTTTAAGCTGTATTTATCTGATTTTTTTTTTATATGTTACATTAACAGGGTCCTCTTTTGTCTTTTGTTCGCTATTTTTCTGGGAAATGCCTGCCAAAATTGCTACTTATCCTCCAAGGCGAAAGCTTTTTATGTATTTTTTTGGGCTAGTGCGACTTATAGTCTGAAAAATACGGTAATTTATTTCCTAAGCATGCACTTTCATTCTTATAAATACTCGGTAATACCTCGCCACTTCACAGATCCACTATAATAATACCATCATGAAGAAAAAGTTATTCGTTAATATTAAATGGACAGCATAAAAACACATTGCGGTTATTCACCTATTACGGCAAGACTTGGAACTTATGAACTGTGATAAACGAGGTATTACCGTAGAGCCTGAATTTTTGCCGCTAATGACAAGTACGCTTGGGAATTCTGTTTTTCAATGTGGAGGGGTGAAGGAGAACCGATAGAGCGGCACACAAATCAAGGCTGTGATGACATAAAACAGATAACGTGTTTTGTGACTAAATATTTTGATGAAAAATGCCAACACTAGTGTACAGTTTAAAATTTCTATTTAATGTACCGTATTTTTTCGCGTAATGTGTATTTGTATGTCAAAAGGGTACGGCTTATATGCTCACAATTCTTGCTATACTCTTTTTTACCAGTAGATGTCGGCAAAGTAACATTTACTATTTGTTGGTTATTTTCTGTGTTGCAGTATGAAAACAACTATTACTGGATGAATTAATTCCTTATGGTATTGACCCTAATAATGTGCTTTTGATTCATACAGTATCGCAGAAATACCACGTACAATGATTTTTCTTAAGATTTTCCCTTCAAAGTAACACATTTGTATTAAAACCACGAATATGGAGGTGAAAATTGGGAATCGGGCGGCTTATACGCGAGAAATTGTAAAATTCAATGATTTTAAGGCAAATTTAAGGGGCGGCTTATACGCAAGAAATTGTAAAATTCAATGATTTTAAGGCAATTTTAAGGGGCGGCTTATACGCGAGAAATTGTAAAATTCAACGATTTTAGGGCAATTTTAAGAGGCGGCTTATACGCGAGAAATTGTAAAATTCAACGATTTTTGGGCAATTTTAAGGGATGGCTTATACACGAGAAATTGTGAAATTCAATGGTTTTAAGGCAATTTTAAGGGGCGGCCTATATGCGAGAAATTGTAAAATTCAACGATTTTAGGGCAATTTTAATGGGTGGCTTATACGCGAGAAATTGTGAAATTCAGCGTTTTAAGCCAATTTTAAAGGGCGGCTTATATGCGAGTAAATATGGCATGTGGAGATTATTTCTTACCCTTGCAGAATTGTGTGAATATGTATGATAAATGTGAAAAAAAGGACAAAATAGATCTTTTAAATGATAGCTGTTAAGTTAGTTTACATTGTACATATGTATAGTATATTGCTTTTGGAGGTATCCAATCAAAGGGCACTCCTAAATGCTGTTTTCAACTTATTTATTGAATGTAAGGTTTTGGTTGTTATGGTGAAACAAACAAAAAAAATATCAAAGTCAAAGTCACTGTACTTCCTGACCTGAAAATAAAAGTTTTGGAACATTTTTACTGCATTTCAATGGATACATGCTGACATTCCATTCTCCTCAATACATATTAGACATAATGTACTGCTTCAAGATGGCCGCCGGTTAATAACAGCGCCCTTTCTGACTTTTTCCATCTAGCGCAGGGGTCGGGAACCTTTTTGACGAAGAGAGCCACAAACAATTCATATTTTCCAATGTTACTCCTTGTGAGCCATGCTACAAATTTAAAAGTCAAAATACATACATGTAAACGAGTGCCTTTTCAATTTTTTTTTGTAATTTCACCACTTTTAAAGTGGAAAAAAATGAATATTTTTTAAAAGATTCTTTTACTGTTGCTAATCAATGAAAGGATGCATTCCAGAAGAAGTCTACTACAAAAAATAAATAAAGATTAAAGCAAAAAAATGAAGATTAAAGCAGTTCTAGATGTAATATCTCAGTTCTGTCACCAGCAATTTCCATATTTTAGCTCACAGGTTAGCAAAGAGCCAGATGCACCAATCAAAAGAGCCACATGTGGCTCCCGAGCCATAGGTTCCCTACCCCTGATCTAGCGCTATAAATATGATATCTACAAAAGCACATTTATTTACCATGAATAATTCCAACAAAAGGCACCAAACTTGTTTTTTTATTTACATCCAATCGCACAGATTTAAATTCTATAATAATGAAAATCGGACATAGGCCTTGTCGTCATCATCAACAACAAAAGCCTAATTGTCATCACCCAGAAACTGCGTATGACGAAATTGGTAGTGCTTCTCCACAAGGTGCGTTCACTCGGCAAAAGACCCAAATAAGTGATAATTTTGGACTCGTAATTTGGCAGTCTGCCGTTATGGATACATCGCAGTGTTGGGGTTATTCTGGGATATTATTATATATGTGCATATTGGGGCACATATGGAATATGTGAATATTATTAAATCATTCTTACGAAGCAGACGAAAGCTCGATATAACAAGGACACTTCCCCCTGACAGCTGGCTTCGAGGACATTTAATTGTTTTCAGGACTATTGACCTGACAGATAACCGAGTCCCGGAACCGAGGACTGTTGATCTGAGTTCGCAATGAAGATCTGTGAAGGACTCTTAAATTGCTTTGACTTGGATTCCAGCAGATGGCAATAATCGAATCAACTTCCGAAAATACTCGCATATTGTTTAAAAATACTGCCGCTCGGGTCACCTTGTGCAAATTCTTGCGCAGGTGTTTTGGTTTCCGACCTGATGCAATTGTTGTGGCAAGAGTACCAATTTCGTCATACGCAGCTGGGTATGATGACAATTAGGCTTTTGTCTAGTCAATGATGATGACAAGCCTATGTCTGATTTTATTTTATTTGTTTATTTGCACAGTAAAGTAAAAAGGAATGTATTAAGAAATATTAAAATGTAATTAAACAAAAGATAGAAGGGCTTTAAAACATGGAAAACAAGAGTGGATAGAGCTACTGCCACTGGCTGCCATACCGCGTGAACGGCGCCATCATGGGGGAAAAAATGGATTTTATTTTGTGCGCTCCATATGATTTGCTGTGCGCGCACGCGAGCAGCTTAAAGGGAACATTGACATCTGGTTTTATAGTGTTGAAGGCTGAGCTGAGCTAAAGTCAATGAAAAAAAATGCATTTATTTTGAAAAGCCTGTCAAGAATCACACATTTTTACTCCAACTCCCATTTCTGTTACTATACTCGATGCTAGGTTATATTTCATATTTATTTTTGAGGTGGAGTTATAGAGGGGAAATGGAGTGCTAAAAGAAGGAAATGCTCCGCCCATTTCTCCAGTTTTTGTTGAGAATGCGCTTTTCCTCTGAAGCAGGAAGGGTGACTGCTTTGCTCTTACTGGAAACTTTCAGCATTTTACATCTGGACTAATACAAAGCAGCTTTAATGGATTGCCTTTAAAAGAAAACATTGAAATATGTTTGTAAAATGTTTAATACTTTCCATAGGACTTTGCTTTTTGGTTGCAGTTGAGCCTCAAACACAAACTGGTAAGCTCAAAACATTTATAAACTTTTTTACTGGGTTAGATATGTTATTTTTCCATCATAATCCAACAAAATACCTTAAAAAATAGATATATTTATGTCCTCCAATACACACAAATGTACCATTTTCCAATGTACCTCTACTTACAAAATGAATTGATTCCAGAACTTGAATATTTCGTAAGTAGAGCAGTACTTTATATGTAAAAACGAAAGAAAAGTATAAGAAAATTATTTATTCATGTTATTAAATGAATAACAAGCATGCAAAAACTTTTTTACTGGGTTAGATGTTATTTTTCCATCACAATCCAACAAAATACCTTAAAAAATAGATATATTTATGTCCTCCAATACACACAAATGTACCATTTTCCAATGTACCTCTACTTACAAAATGAATTGATTCCAGAACTTGAATATTTCGTAAGTAGAGCAGTACTTTATATGTAAAAACGAAAGAAAAGTATAAGAAAATTATTTATTCATGTTATTAAATGAATAACAAGCATGCAAAAACTTTTTTACTGGGTTAGATGTTATTTTTCCATCACAATCCAACAAAATACCTTAAAAAATAGATATATTTATGTCCTCCAATACACACAAATGTACCATTTTCCAATGTACCTCTACTTACAAAATGAATTGATTCCAGAACTTGAATATTTCGTAAGTAGAGCAGTACTTTATATGTAAAAACGAAAGAAAAGTATAAGAAAATTATTTATTCATGTTATTAAATGAATAACAAGCATGCAAAAACGTGTTCTATTCGTGGAGTAGTACAGTACAGTAAGAAAGAAGCTAACGTTAGCACACGAAAACACGCACAAAAACACACAGGTGGCAATAATGTCACCTGGTCAATTTCAAAATAAAATAACGGATACAAGAAATGCATTTACATTCACAGGGATTTCAAATTAATTTCCTTAATGATGTCCCTTTTTCAGGCAAACTTTCGCCACCTCATAACTTGACCCTTCATTGGCTGAGCGACTTTAAGCCGCACCTGCGCTGGTCGCACCAGCGTTTAGCGCCATCTTGTGGCTACAAAGTCTCGTGGACAACAGCTGAGAAGCACAGCAGAAGGGAGCGAGTAAGTTCGATGTTGTGATTGGACTAAACCAAAATTTCGGAAAGGAACCAAAACTGGGAATTACCGTATTTTTCGGAGTATAAGTCGCACCCGAATATAAGACGCACTAGTCAAAATGCACAATGAAAGGAAAAAATATATAAGTTGCACCTGAGTATACATTATACAACATTATATGTTAAAATATTAGGAAAATCAACTACAACAGTCATAATAAGCAACTGTTATTATGAAATATACAAAAAAATGCGATAATTATATCCAAAAAACAGCATAATTAGCGGTTAGTGGTCAGAATGAACATAAAAAGTCGCAGGCCAAGCCAAATTATGAAAAACAAGTGCGCCTTATAGTCCAGAAAATCCAGTATTTGCTTTTTAATGAGAAATTGCAATAATTATATAAAAAAAACAGCATAATTAGCGGTTAGCAGTCAGAATGAACATAAAAAGTCGCAGGCCAAGCCAAATTATGAAAAACAAGTGCGCCTTATAGTCCAGAAAATACGGTATTTGCTTTTTAATGAGAAATTGCAATGATGATATCCAAAAAACAGCATAATTAGCAGTTAGCAGTCAGAATGAACATAAAAAGTCGCAGGCCAAGCCAAATTATGAAAAACAAGTGCGCCTTATAGTCCAGAAAATACAGTATTTGCTTTTTAATGAGAATCAAATGTTTTTTTTAAACTTTCAAATGTGGTCAGGATTGTTTTGTCTATTGTGCCCTGTGATTGGCTGACCACTGATGGAGACTGAGGTTCCAACACCCCCCGCGAACTTTGTGAGGATAATAAATGAATTAATATAAGTCGCAAACCCAGGGAAACTATGAAAAACAAGTGCGCCTTATAGTCCAGAAAATACGGGATTTGCTTTTTAATGAGAATCAAATGTTTTTTTTTACTTTCAAATGCGGTCAGGATTTTTTTGTCTATTGTGCCCTGTGATTGGCTGAACACTGACAGAGGCTTTTCAGGGTTGGTTCCAGCACCCCCGCGAACCTTGTGAGGTTAATAAATGAATTAATATAAGTCGCAGGCCCAGCCAAATTATGAAAAACAAGTGCGCCTTATAGTCCAGAAAATACAGGATTTGCTTTTTAATGAGAATCAAATGGGTTTTTTTTTAACTTTCAAATGCGGTCGGGATTGTTTTGTCTATTGTGCCCTGGATTGGTTCCAGCACCCCCGGCAAACCTTGTGAGGATAGGAAATGAATTAATATAAGTCGCAGGCCCAGCCAAATTATGAAAAACAAGTGCGCCTTATAGTCCAGAAAATACGGGATTTGCTTTTTAATGAGAATCAAATGGGTTTTTTTAAACTTTCAAATGCGGTCGGGATTGTTTTGTCTATTGTGCCCTGGATTGGTTCCAGCACCCCCGGCAAACCTTGTGAGGATAATAAATGAATTAATATAAGTTGCAGGCCCAGCCAAATTATGAAAAACAAGTGCGCCTTATAGTCCAGAATATACGGTATTTGCTTTTTAATGAGAATCAAATGTTTTTTTTAAACTTTCAAATGCGGTCGGGATTGTTTTGTCTATTGTGCCCTGGATTGGTTCCAGCACCCCCGCAAACCTTGTGAGGATAAGAAATGAATTAATATAAGTCGCAGGCCCAGCCAAATTATGAAAAACAAGTGCGCCTTATAGTCCAGAAAATACGGTATCTTAAGACCTTACCTCTAATTTTCTGGTTTTTTTTTTTTATTTTTTTAGGATCAGCAAAAAGAGGGGGTGTTGATCCCCGACCTCATCATGGAAGGGGGGTCCATTTTCTTCTCTGTTCAGACCACCTGCAACCAAAACCAGAGTCAACCTGTTTACCTTAATGTCACCTATCCAGGTCATCAAAATTTCAACAATCATATTTTTTTTTTATTTGGGCCATTTTGGACGTTTATGACTTTTTTTAAATTATTTTTTTTTAGAGCTGGTGAGTAACGTGCAGTGCGACATCGTCTCGTCCACGCTGACGCGGTGCACTTGGGTGCCGCTCCGGTTGATTCCGGATTTGTCTTTCCTTTATCGGTATGACGTTTTTCCTGTTTTTATTCATCGGTACAATTTTGAGCAATTGGCGTTCCTCTACGTAAGGTTGGTGGACGAGTTGGGCGACTCCTCCCCCGAAGGCGTGTCCCTGTCAGAGTGTCCTCAGTACCTGCAGACTCGCGGCGTCAGGACGGGGTGCCGATTGAGGTCCCGGACCCGGGAGTCCGTGACCATGTTGTTTAACGGCACCGTGAACGGAAGCTTGGTCAGGAACACCTTCCAAATAAAAGTGGTTGGAGGTAGAGATCGCACCTGGAAATGCAAATGGCTGCCTTTTTGAACTTTTAACCTTTTGACAATGTTCTCAGTCCGCCCACGTCCGCTAAGATGGAACGTGAGTCAAGTGGTGGGCGGGTTCAACCTGAGTTGGACTCCTCCTGATGTCCTGCGTCTGAAAAACTGGAGGTTTATCATCAATTACACCGAGTGTGACAGCACCAAGGTTAGAAAGTGGATATATACACATACATATATGTATATATATGCAAAAGACAGCGTCTTATATTCGGGCCAATAAGGTATATATATACATATATATGTATATATATACATACATAATATATACAAAAAATATATTGTATATACACATACATATGTATATATATACCTATCTATTTAAATATATACCTATATATATATATGTATATATATACATACATATAATATATACAAAAATATATTGTAAATACACATACATATGTATATATATACCTATCTATTTAAATATATACCTATATATATATACGTATATATATACATACATATAATATATACAAAAAATATATTGTATATACACATACATATGTATATATATACCTATCTATTTAAATATATACCTATATATATACATATAATATATACAAAAAATATATTGTATATACACATACATATGTATATATATATACCTATCTATTTAAATATATACCTATCTATATATATATATATATATATATATATATATACATATATATATAAATATATATATATATATATATATATATATATATATATATATATATATATATATATATATATACATACAAATATATACAAAAAACATCGTCTTATATCCAGGCCAATATGGTATATATATATACACACAAATATATTAAAATATATTTATATATACACATACACAATATACACACAAAATATATATATATATATACATATAATATATATATAAAAAACATTGTCTTATATTCGGGCCAATGCGGTATATTTTTAATATATATATATATATATAATTATATTATTATGTTTTATTATATTATATATATATATATTTAAAAAATATATTTAAATAGATAGGTATATATGTATTTCTATATACAATATATTATTTTGTATATATTATATATATATATATATATATATATATATATATATATATATATATATATATATAATATAATATATCTATAATGACGTCAAGCCGAGGAGAGTGTTTTAATCATAGATATCCTGTATCAATAAAATGCTCGATTGTAATAAAACTATCGTGGCAATAAAACAACGAGGACAGCGTCAGCGTGTGTCGGCCATTTTGCTTCAGAGCTGTTGAATAGAATTAATAATAGAATTAATAACGTCATAGATGTACTGAAAAAATACACACACACACACAAAACATTGTCTTATATTTGGGCCAATACGAGATGTGTGAGTAGACTTATTCATGTGTATATACATAAGTGCATATATATTTTTTGTTTATACATATATATAGGGGCATATGGTTCAGGGGACCACGTGGAAGTTCATGACGCGAGTGCCTCGCTGCCCGTACCGCTTGACTCTCAAAGCACAAAGCGACCGCGGCGAGACCGACTGGAGCCATGTCATATATTTCGGTAAACCCGACTTCTTTTTTTTTGCCCAAAAATGCCACGCGTGTGGACTTTCCCGTGCTTTTTTGAACCCACAGGGGCCGACGAAGACCCCAACGCGCTGCTGTACGCCGCCATCGTCGTCTCCGTGCTGTGCGCCGGCCTCGTATTGCTCCTGGGTTTTTATTGGAGGAGGTCGGGAAATTGATCATTTGAACCGTGCGTTTCTATTGGTTCATCGTCACTTTTCCTAATTCAGGAACAAGGAACGTTTCTTCAAAAAAGTGCCCGAGCCGCGAGACCTCCTCAGTGATATTTGTAACGATAAAAATAAGGTAAGGATTTATTTTGGGAACAAAATGGAGGTTTTGCTAAAAATATGATGCATTTAAAAACTGTTTTTTTTTTGTTCTAGAGTGGATTTCACAACCTTAATTTCCCCAAAAAGGAGGAAGGGGAGTGTCAAATCAGCGTGGTGATGGAGCAACAACTACTATTTTGGCACAATTAATTATTTTTTTTGTATTTTATAGGCCTATTTCTTGTCTTTTTTCTTATTTTTTTCCTTTTTTGTACGTGACAAAATGTTGTTGTTTTTTATCTTTATTTTTTTAACCCTTTCACCCTTACAATCCAGTGTTTTTGATCATTAAAAAAACCGAAATATCAACAACTTTCTTTTCTCATGTTATTTTACAGCAAAGTGAATACACAAATTATTTAATCAAAAAATTTTAATTTAGGAAATTACACTGGCAAATAATTAGTTTTTTTTACCTTACTTTTGAACGTTTTTTTAAACATTTTTTTAAAGCCTAAAGCTATTCAAAAGTATTTCATTTAATAGTTTTGCACCTTTAAAAAACCAAAATATTCATGCATGTAATGGTGAATTTAAAAGAACGTAGTGGCGGTTCACCAGTTTAGGACGCCACAGTGACATCTGCTGGTCATTTGGGAGTACTGCAAAAATGGCGAATTGGTCCTGATGCTGCACCAGCGATGCCCCGGATGCTCTTACCTACATATTGCGACCCTGCACGTTATTTTGTCGCAGTCTCTGTGGCGCAATGGAATAGCGCGCTGGACTTCTAATCCAGAGGCTCCGGGTTCGAGTCCCGGCAGAGATGGGTGCTTTGAATAATCATCTAAATCGGTGATTTTTTTTTCTTGCACTGCATCCTTGTTTTCATCCAGGATTTCTTTTGTCCTCGTTAGGACGCTGCGATGTGTTTTTATGTTATTAAATTAACAAATATTCTAAAAAGATGGTACAATAGATGTATTTCAGTGCTCCTAAATACAGTTTGTTATGATATCATCATCTTAAAAACAATATGAATAGTAACGATAAAACACAGTTGTGATTATACATCATTTTTTGGTGGATGGTTGCAAAATTCGCCATTTTGTATGCTTGAATTTTCTTGCAGATTTGCATTTTTTAATATTCATAGTGGTATTTTATTCAGATTCGTCATATATATTTGACCCAGTACCAATAGAACTTATCTTTTTATTTTATTTTATACATTTTTGTAATTTTTTAATCAATATTCGCTCGTCATAGATGGCTAATTTTCACATATTGTCCCTTTTAATGGTTTTCTATGTCTAAAACACGGCATAAAGTGTATTAATGTTCTAAATAATGATATTTAGGAGCTATTTTTAAATTACTAATTTGTAAAAAAAATATAATTATTGATTTATACGTACTTTAACAGTAATTTAGCATGATCTAACTCTTAAAATGACTTTATCACCAATCTATTTCAACTTGGTTACAAATAGTACATGTTTATCCTCTCAGTTACCACAGGAGGGCGCCCCAGCTTCACATTTCCGTCAACACATTGACTATATAATTAGTGTTCGAAATTTAATCACTAACAATTTTAGTTTTTAATTGGTTTTGTCTTTAACTTTGCTATTTAATTCGTTGACGTCTGACAGAAGGTTTTTCATTTGGAAATAACAATTAATATTTTGTTGCGTAATATACATTCTTTCCAAAGAAGTGGAACTAAATAATAATGAAGCATTGCATTCCAAAACAACGTAACCTAGCAACAAACTTATTTTAATGACGATTATATCGGTGCTTTTTGATAACTACCATCTGGATTTGATTGCAGATTGTAGGCGTAAGGAATGAGGAAATGACGTCAAGCCGAGGAGAGTGTTTTAATCATAGATATCATGTATAAATAAAATGCTAGATTGTAATAAAACTATCGTGGCAATTAAACAACGAGGACAGCGTCAGCGTGTGTCGGCCATTTTGCTTCAGAGCTGTTGAACATAATTAATAATATAATTAAAAACGTGAAAGATGTACTGAAAAAAGGCTTTAAAAAACAAAACAACTTTTACAATATCAAGTCTGAATAAAAGGCACGTTAATTCGTTTTATTCTGAATGAAATTAACTTTGTCAAGAGTTAAAACCTATTCAAATCCTGGACGCAAGATGGCCGCCGATTTAGTTTAGTCATCTAATCTTTATTTATGTGACATTTACGCAAGTACATTTGGTTACAGAATGTTTAAAGACAACATTTCTAGTCAAATTTAAAGATTTACAAGCATAATTCTTAAAAATTCGACAAAAAAATCGACAAATGTGTTCTTTGGCTCGTTTTATTTTGAAAACCCTCACCGGAAACGCCTCGCTATCCCTTTATTTTGACGTCCCTTGGCGCCAGCAGTGTGCGGACTGACGCCGGAGAGGAAAGAGCGAGGGGGCAGAGTTGGGGGGGCTTTAAAACCGAAGGGAATGGTGTAAAAAAAAAAAAAAAAACGAGCGAGGACAAACGACACGCGAGGACAGTCCACTGCTGTTATGCTCGCTTCTTTTATTTTCCTAACTGTCCCGTCCTGCCCTGCCTTTTTCATGCCGAGTTTTGGGCCAATAACGGACTTTCTATTCCTGGTGTAGTGAACCATGCGGAAATTGCTGCTTTTTCTCACTTTGCTGACTTTACAAACCGGTAAGGATGCTTTTTTTTAATAGTAGATGTCGGCTAAGGGAATAAGGAAAGGGGCGGGGCTAATGGGAAGCATGTTTTTTTTTTTAATCTTTTTTTTATGTATATTTTTTTAATTTATTTTTACCTTGCATGATTATGGTCGTCATGTTCCTTCAATGACCTTTGAGGTGTTTTGTACGACGCTCAGGCAAGACCGTGAACGTGACATGAATGAGGGGTCCTTACCTGCTCGCATCCTTATTTGACAGTCCCTTGTTGCTAGGAGACAAAAGGCTAAGATCTGGAGGAACACCCAGGGAAAAACGACAGGCAACCTGTTTGATGGAGATACCAAGGTGCCATTGTCTACCATTGTGGGAGGAAAGGGGGCGTGGTCTGCTTTAGGCATGATGTCACTGGGTCTGCCACCTGAATTTTGGGAGGGTGCTTTTTTTGGGGTGGGGGGGTCTGCAGCCCTTGTCGATAAATTAGGGGTTTCAATCGAAAAAAATCTGTTAAAGTGACCTATCATAAATAGGAGGTTTGTCAAGTAGTGCTGCAACCTAAACCGAAATGAAAACTAGGCTTTTTTTCTATATGTAACCGTTTTTTCTCACCGTTTTTTTGGCTCCAGGATTTGCTGTTCAAGGAGCCAATCTCCACGCGATCTACCTTTTTGCCATTAGGCAACCTTCCGGGGGAAAAAGGGGAGGGGTCTCTAGGCGCTGATTTCGGATGGGCCTCTTGACTAACAAAGGGTGCCGAATTGAAGCGTAGTTGCGGCAAGTGTTTGTGTAGGCGATTTAAGGGAATGACTTAACAAGCGGCTGGGATAGGTTATTAATAACTAATTAATGATAGAATTATGTTTGTGGATTTTATGTGTTGCTATTCTCAATTGTCTCGGATGGGTTTTTCACTTGTGGTTGCCAGATAGAGCCGGTTTCTGATTATTTTTTTACGTTCTTGTTAGCATCACACGCTAGTAGTGAAATGGCGTTGAATCAATGACGTCATCGGTCTTCAGATGAACAAAATATTTTGAGGCGGCCTGGGGGTTATTAATGATATCGCGGTTATTAGCAGAGCGGCTAATTAGTGAGTGAGGAGCTCTTTTTTTGTTATTCTCAAGAGGGTTATTAGCATAAACATTTTTTAGGGGGCATAAAATGTTGTTTTGCAAAGTTTGGTTCACTAGTTTAAATATGAATATATAATAAAGTACTGTGTATGATTTTTTTTCCTAAATATACCTCATTATTATTAATATTTGTAGCCTTTATGTCCTTTTTTGCTAATGTCGGTTAACGACGTCCAATCCATTTCAATTGTAAAGTCATTTCGTTTCACTGCCATTGACGGCGATAGACGTCCAATCCAATTTGATGTTAATTTGCCGACATCTACTGGTGAAAAAGGGTATAGCAATGCTGTACGTCTTGTGCGCATATAAGCCGTACCCTTGATTCAGTCATCATTTTTTTGGGAGTTACAAATACGGCTTATACGCGAGAAAATACGGTAATTCCTCACATCCGAATGACCACGATTGGACGCCCAACTCTTTGGGCGTTGATTCTAAAGGATAAACTGACAACTTCGGGACCCCCGCGGGTCGTAACCCCCTCACAATGTGATCGCGTTTGACAGGCTAGAAGCTATCAGAGTTAGCTTCGGAAAAAAAACTCCCTTCCCATCCCCTTTAAAAAGCTTTCTTTATACAAACCCCGAAACCCCCCCCAAACGAGAGTGGCGTACTTAATCACATCTGACTGAAGCGAACCCACCGGCCTCGTACCCCACCCCCACCGCAAATTCATGGCCGCATTCCGTGGGGAGGACCCCATTTTGGGTCGAGGTGAGTTACGGGAGGGTAGCGGTAAACAGGGGGGAAGGGAAATCAAAGCCGGACCCCCACCACCCTTCAGTAAGTTACTTTTAAGGTTTTCTCCCTGCAGTTTTTCATCACCCTAGCCCACCCCTCCCACCCCACTTCTCTTTCCATCTCCCCCCTTCCTCGCTAATACGTTCCAGATGTGGTTCTCGCATTCCTTAGCTCCGCGGAGAGCATTCCTTAGCTCCGCGGAGAGAGGGGTGTGGGGGGGGGGGGGGGGGTGAGGAGGTGGCGTGGGGGTCGCCTACTCTTCAGGAGGGATACAGTGTGAATTTCAAAAGAGGATTTTGTGTAGCGTAGCGCACGGCTAGCGGGGTAGAGCGCCGGCTTGGGGATTGGACGCCAGCTCGTGAGAAAGAGAAGCGGTTTGGCGTGGTGGGGAGGGGGGTTTTAATGTTCCCAGTAACCTCAAAAGTTGTTCTTTCCCTCGTCCCTGGCCTTCTCTGCGTTGACTCCGCCCCCTCCCACCGCAGGAATGCGGTCGACGCGCGATGATGTCACTCCGCGAGGGAGGGGGTTAACGCCGATTCGCCTGGCTGCGTCCGTCTTGGGGTCAGCCGTCCACCCGAATCAGGTCCGCGGGGTCGGGGGGGGGGGGGGGGGGGGGGGGGGCTCGGGGCGGGAGGGGGGGGGGGTCGGATGATTGCGCAATAACTCGCGAGCCGATGCGTCTTTTTTTCGTTACTGTCACTTCTGGGTTTGTCTCGTTTTACATTCATTATTTTCCGTTGGCGAGGATCGGGGGCGCCGGAGTTTACCCCGGACCACTACGACACCCTGGCATATTAATAAAAGATTCCAGGGAATGTCAAACAGGAAGTAGCCTCCCCCCCCCAAAAAAACTTTGGCATCCCGAGAGTTCCACATTTCAGGGAAAAAAAAATTTCGCCATTCTTGAAGCCATGTTGTCGTCTTACGTCCCTAAAAAAGGGTTTAGAGTCGATTTTGTGAGGGTAGTTGAATTCCCGGGGCGATTTTTTTGGACTTTGAGCCCCCTTTTATCAGTAAAGAGGCTCTCACCTTGAAGAAGGCGGGCACGGTAGTTTTGCTGCACTCAAAAGGGGGGAGAGGTCGAGGCCCTGGGCTCTTATTGGCTGCCCCGTGACGGATGACATTGCAACAAGCGTCAGTACATACCAATGAAATTAGATTGCGCCCGATTCAATTAAAGTGGACCTTGGGAGAGATCATTTATCGACGGGATGTCGCTTGGAAAGTAGTCGCTCGACTTCATATCGCATCAGGCGGCCATTTTTAAAGTCAACGGCCACTTTCCGGGGTCGGCGACCTTTCGGAAACGAGGCCCGGTCAACGAAACGGGTTCATTTTGGGTCTTCGTTGCTATTTATGTCGTATTTTTACTCTGACTCAGGGCCGGTTTTCGCGATGGGCGATTTTAGCGAACGCTAAGGGTGCAATCGATGTGAGGGCGCACAAGAGTCCTCATTTTTTTTTTTTTTAAACTTAAATTAACTAGCTATTATCTTTCATTTCCATGTCAAGTTAATTCTCAGAGACCCCCCCCCCAGTGTTAGCAAAGTGTCACTGCATTCAGTCAAAAATGGCGCGATAAAGATTTTAATAAAGTTCATATTCTACGTTTTTGGTTGAAAACAGTCACAATTTAGCGGTAATTATTAAAAAGGCTTAAGATCATATCAAAAAATGATGTTAGTCATTTAAAACTTTTATTTTTTTTATTGATTCTATTATATTTTTGTGCAATTTTTACATGTTAGGTCAAAATTAGCTTATTTTTTTGTTAAAATGATAAAATAATGATGCCAAACTATGAAAAAAATGCGGTTTATAATCCGGAAAATACGATATAAAATATTCTTGTTTATATGCGGGGGGGGCATGCGGGGGTCCACCCAGCGTACAATTAGGTCAAAATTAGCTTTTTTTTTGCTAAAATGATAAAAGAATGATGCCAAACTATGACAAAAATTGCGATTTATAATCCGGAAAATACGATATAAAATATTCTTGTTTATATGCGGGGGGAATGCGGGGGTCCACCCAGCGTACAATTAGGTCAAAATTAGCTTTTTTTTGCTAAAATGATAAAAGAATGATGCCAAACTATGAAAAAATTGCGGTTTATAATCCGGAAAATACGGTATAAAATATTCTTGTTTAAATGTTGCGGGGGGGGGGGTCATGCGGGGGGTCCACCCAGGGTACAGTTAGGTCAAAATTAGCCTATTTTTTTGCTAAAATTATAAAATAATGATGCCAAACTATGAAAAAATTGCGGTTTATAATCCGTAAAATACGGTATCAAATATTCTTGTTTTTATGTGGGGGGGTGTGCGGGGGTCCACCCAGGGTACAATATGGTCAAAATTAGCTTATTTTTTTTGTTAAAATGATAAAAGAATGATGCCAAACTATGAAAAAATTGCAATTTATAATCCGGAAAATACGGTATAAAATATTCTTGTTTATATGTTGGGGGGGGTCGTGCGGGGGTCCACCCTGGGTACAATTAGGTCAAAATTAGTTTAATTTTTTTGCTAAAATGATAAAAGAATGATGCCAAACTATGAAAAAAAATGCAATTTATAATCCGGAAAATACGGTATCAAATATTCTTGTTTATATGTGGAGGGGGGGTCGTGCGGGGGTCCACCCAGGGTACAATTTGGTCAAAATTAGCATATTTTTTTTGTTAAAATGATAAAAGAATGATGCCAAACTATGAAAAAAATGCGATTTATAATCCGGAAAATACGGTATCAAATATTCTTGTTTATATGTGGGGGGGGGCGTGGAGGGGGGTCTACCCAGGGTCCAAAATTAGCTAGGACCGCCCCTGGATAGGTTTTAGTGTTCTCCAAAAATTCTCAAGTTCTGGGGGCGGGGTCACACCATCGCAACTTTCACGAGGGTCCCGTGCTGGAAAATCAATCGTTGATTGTTGCCGGGCGGTTGCCCCTGGTTACGGAGGTCGCCTTTGTCCGGGCGCCGGAGGATTACCGGCGACCGATCATCTTTTCTCGCCGCCAAATGATCAAATGATCCTCGGGTGCTCCTGGGGTTGCCATGGTCCCCCTTTCTATCATTGTGTCGGTGGTCCTCACGGGCTGTCGCCATGGAAACGGCAGCAGCTACAGAGGTTGCACACGTAAAGAATGGGTGGGTGCTCCGGCGACCATTTTGACGGCGTTAACAGTCCACGCAAAAAAAAAGAGCTCAAAAGGGACGACAAAAGGGGACGAAAACGGTTGACAAAAGACGGCGAGGTAGCCGGGTGGGGGGGCTAAGGGGGGGCTCGCGAGGTGAGTTGACGGAGGAAAGCGGGCGGACAATGCGGCAAACAAAAGACGGCGTCTTTGTCCAAAATCTGAACCCCCCCAAGTGTCACCTTTGTAGGCCAGTACTTTGTCCCCGTCCCGTGTCGCCATAGCGATGGCTTATGGCGGCCATGTTTTTGAGGAAACGTGGGAGTGAAAAAGTCCCACCTGGGAAGGGAGTGCCGTATTTTCCGGACTATAAGGGGCAACTCAAAGGATTTTCAGAAAAGTTGGCTGTGCGTCTTATATAAAGGATCGATATTGGTTAAGCATTCTATGAAATTCCCTAGTGGATGAATAACACAACTTCTAACCACTACTACGATTACTACTACTACCACAGCTCCATCTAGTGCATATATAACACCCCTCCTATTACCACTACTACAGCTTCACTTATTGCATGTATAACACAACCCATAACATTACTACTACTACTACTATTGCTGCTACTACTGCTACTGCTACTACCACTGCTGCTACTACTACTGCTACCACTACTACTAATACTACAGTTGGGATATATAACACCCCCTGATATTGCTACTACTACAGCTTCATCTATTGTATGTATAACACAACCCTAACACTACTACTACTACTACCACTACTACAGCTGCTACTACTGCTACTACTAGTACAGCTGCTACTACTGCTACTACTACTACTGCTGCTGCTACTGCTACTACTACTACTACTACTGCTACTACTACTGCAGTTACTACTACTGCTTCTACTACCACTACTACTACTGTGGTTACTACTACTGTTACTACTACTACTACTGCTTCTACTACTACTCCTACCACTACTACTACTACTCCTTCTACTACTACTCCTTCTACTACTACTCCTACCACTACTACTGTGGTTACTACTACTGTTACTACTACTACTGCTTCTACTACTACTGCTACTACTGTTACTGCTTCTACTACTGCTGCTACTACTACTGCTACCACTACTACTAATACTACAGCTCCTTTTGGCTATATAACACCCCATGCTATTGCTACTACTATACAGCTTCATCTATTGTATGTATAACACAACCCCTAACACTACTACTGCTACTACTACTACCACTACTGCTGCCATTACTGCTACTACTATTACTACTGCTACTACTACTGCTACCACTACGACAGCTACCACTACGACAGCTACCACTACAACAGCTACCACTACTACAGCTACCACCACTACTACTACTACACCTTTATCTGGTGGATATACAACACCCCTTCTTATTACTATTACTACTACAGCTTCATCTATTGTATGTATAACACAGCCCCTACCACTACTACTGCTACTACTACAGCTCCATCTAGTGAATATATAACACAATCCCATACTAGTACCACTACCACCACCACTACTACTACTTACTACTCATAATCCAGAGCACCTCATACCATACAAAAGATCAGCCATTCATTGTAGGGTGCGTAAAATATGATACTATCAACGGGCAGTTGATAAATTGCGGTATTTACTAACCAAAATAGTGTCGCGGGTTCGAATCCCAGCTCCGAATGCTTACACATTAAAGTGTCTTTGGGTTTGAGAAACAAAAATGGCAAAAGTTTGTTTGCATACACGTTGTCACTGATTTTTGGGGGGTTATTACGTCCAACATGATTTTGCTAAATTGGCTTTTATGCGGGAGACAGTGTTTGTCATTAGATGGCTTTTTTTGAATAGTGTTTGTGTGTGTTCAATTTGTTCATTTTGACATGCACTCTCAGAAAAAAATATATCTTTTGTCTCCACATGTTATTTTGGTGCTTTTTTTTGTTCATGGCATTGAAAAAATATCCCATGATGCATCAGTTATTAGCACATTTTTCACGTCGAGGAATCTGACTTTGTCCCGAAACAATGATGTCATCCCCCTCCTCAACTCCGTCTGCGGACCTCCGCGGCGTCTCTTTGTTCTATTTTCCACAGCGCCACCGTACGACTGCGGCTGCACGGTGGCCAAACGGGCGTTTGCGCTCCGCCGTTCCGATCGAACGGATGATGCAACCCGCGGCGGGAATGCTGAAATCCGGCAAGCGTTGACATTTGCGGCGTCGCGGGGGCAAATCGGTGGCACCCTGGCTAAAAATAGCTCCAGATGTCTTCGCACGCGGGTGCCGTAGCCTCGCCACCGCCGTTGTCGTCGGGCGTAAACGACCGGCGGGGCGGCGTGTCGTAATTGGACGAGTTGCGGCAGCGATTTCGAAAACACGTGAGGGTGTTTTAAAGAGATGCGTCTGAATTACAAGTGAAACTGGGTTTTAAACGGGTTTATTTTGACAGCAAAATTGGGGAATTTAGAATGAAAGATGCTCTATTTTCAAACCTGCCTCCAGTGGACATATACGGTATTGCAGGGCCTCGTTTTAATTTTTTTCTTCAAAATTATAAGCATATAAGCCGTATTTGTAACTAAAAAAAATGATGATTGAATCAAGGGTGCGGCTTATATGCAGGATTGCTATACTATTTTTCACCAGTAGATGTCGGGAAAGTCACATTTACTGTTTGTTGGTTATTTTCTGTTTTGCAGTAAGAAAACCAGCATTGCTATTAATTATTATTGTACTTTTGATTCATAAAGTATCTCAGAAATGTTAAGATTTTCCCTTCAAAGTAACACATTTGTACTCCCTATTAAAACCACGAAAATTGTGAATCAAAGGGCGGCTTATACGCGAGAAATTGTGAAATTCAACGATTTTAAGGCAATTTTAAGGATGTGGCTTATACGCGGGGGCGACTTATATACGGTATTAAAATTTTACCCCAAAAAATTTTGACCCAATATTTTTTAGACTGCATGCAGTGATGCTTTACCGACGCTAGGGGGAGACAATGAGCCCTTCGCGAACTTTGCCGATTTACGCTATTCACATAACGTGGGATTTCAGTCGTAACTTGTAATGTAATTTTAAATTTTTTTGGGAGGGGGGGCACCCCCATATGGATGGCACCCTAGTCGATCGCTCGCATTAACCGAAGCAAAAACCGGCCCCGAGAAAAAAAATAGCTTTTTAATGCTATTATTTTGCGAGAAATGTTCAAAAATCGAGTCTTTCGTTGGTTTTCTCGCAAAAAAATAGCTTTTTAATGCTATTATTTTGCGAGAAATGTTCAAAAATCGAGTCTTTCGTTGGTTTTCTCGCAAAAAAATAGCTTTTTAATGCTATTATTTTGCGAGAAATGTTCAAAAATCGAGTCTTTCGTTGGTTTTCTCGAGGACAAACCGCCTCGACGTGTTAATTACACGTTTTACCCGGAGTGCGGTCGTGTTAGCGCGTGTCCACGGGAAGTGGCTCGCCAGCCCGTGGCGGCGGGTTGGATTTTGTGGACGTGCGGTCGCGGCCGACCTCTTTGTGTGGACAGGGAGCTCCGGCGGTATCTCGGGGACGAGTGACTCAAGGAAATCAGGACACACTCTATATTTGTCACTGCAGTATAACCCACATAATGAAAGAATACAAGCTTCACACTGCGCCGTGTGCCAAAGCTTTGGAGTTTTTTACACCCGCGGATGAACACATAAACATACACACACTTGCCGGTGTTCGCGCCGTCGTATGGAAATGCGGGAGAGTCGAGCACATGTTGAAATGACTCAGAATTTTGGGTAATTCGGCCTCAGCGCGGGTGTTTTTTTTCTTCATCCTCTTGCGTTTGGATTACATTCGTGGTTTAGTTTGAGGGAATACCTCCAACGGGCCTTGCCGAGGTGGCTAAAGAGAGGATTTTCTGGGCAGGGGGTGGGTTTTTTTACCCCAAAAATGAAAGGGGAAGTTGTGTAGGGTGTGTTGAGGTGTGGTTTGATATGTTGGGTGGGAAAGTGGCGGTTTGAGGGCCGGATTTGGCCCACCATTTCAGGTTTTGCGGCATGCGTTCATGCTTCATTTACAGATTTTTTTAAATATTTATTTTATTTGTAGATTTTTTCTTGTCTTTGTTTTTTTAAATATTTTTTTTTATTTGATTTATTTGATCATTTGATTCATTTGATTCCTTTGATTCATTTGATTCACTTGATTCATTTGATCCATTTGATCCATTTAATTCATTTGATTCCTTTGATTCCTTTGATTCCTTTGATTCACGATTCATGATTCATTTGATCCACTTGATCCAATTGATCCATTTGATTCATTTGATTCATTTGATTCATTTGATCCATTTGATCCATTTGATCCATTTGATCCATTTGAATGATTTGATTTATTTGATTTATTTGATTCATTTGATTCATTTGATTCATTTGATCCATTTGATTCATTTGATTCATTTGATTCATTTGATCCATTTGATTCCTTTGATTCATGATTCATTTGATCCATTTGAATGATATGAATCATTTGATTCATTTGATCCATTTGATTCATTTGATTCATTTGATCCATTTGATTCCTTTGATTCATGATTCATTTGATCCATTTGATCCATTTGAATGATATGAATCATTTGATTCATTTGATCCATTTGTGTCCTTTGATTCCTTTGATCCATTTGATTCATTTGATTCCTTTGATTCATTTGATTTATTTGATTTATCTGATTTATTTGATTTACAAATGTTTGAAATTAATAAATAGTACAGAACATGAACCTTTTTTTCACTTATTTAAAATGTAGTTATTGAAATATTCATTCATTCGTTTTCCGAGCTGCTTATCCCGGCAAAGGTCGCGGGGGGTGCTGGAGACTATCCCAGGTAACTATTGGCACCCTGGCCAGCCAATCAAAATGTTTTTGCAATCCCATATCCTGTTTTTGGTGTTTTTTTCAGACGCTTGGAACGAATTAATTTGTCTTTAGTTCATTCCTATGGCAAACATTCATTTGAGTTACGAGTAAATGGACATACGAACGCATTAAACTCATATCTCAAGGTACTACTGTACTACTTTTTAATATTAGCACATACATTTAAGCTATTTTGAGTTCGTCCTTCCTTTTAGCACCGAAACAAAACAAGCTGAAAACATACTGTCAAAATTCCGCACCTTGCCTCACTCCGTTTTTTAAAATTATTATTATTTTCACCTACGATTCCAATATAAAATAGAATTTTTCAAGCCGCTACGCGAAATCCTTCCTCATCCTTTTGTCTCTCACTTCATTCATCACCATTTTAGGAATGAACGGCTCGCATTGTTCTTTTAAAACAATTTTTTTAGGACCCGTGTTGAATTATTCTAGGTATGCACGCACGCCACGGCGCCCCATCTGCATCCGATTCCCTCCTCTCCGTTCCCCGTGTAGCCTCACACATCTCCTTTATCTTCGGAATATTAATGTGCAGCTCTGTCAGAAGCTATTGTTGTGATTGGCGCGTTTTTTTCTTTCTTTCTTCTTCTTCTTCTCTTCCTCGCACGAATGACTTCTTTCGCATTAGCCAGCGTTCTGTATCTCGGCAAATCGCGCCCAGTCCGCTCGAATATGCATAAGCGAGAGGACGAGCGGAATAAGGACCGGGGGGGTCACGACTAAAGTTGGGCGGGGGGCATATGGTTGCGGGTTGAAAAAGTAGCGAAAGGGGGCGGCGGGGGCCTCGAAAGGGGCTGGGGGGGTTCGAACCGTGTGAGAGGAACCGGGGACGCTGGGGGAGGGGTGCGGAAGAATTTGGTTGGGCGTTAAAATAAAGCGAAACGGCGATGGGGGGAAAGGGAACGTGCCGAGGGGCTGATATTTAATGTGATAAACGACTTGTGACAGTTCCAACCAGTGAGGAGGAGGCGGGCAGAAATAGAAGCCATTATGGCTCAAAAGGACATACATGGGGTTTTAGAGATGTGTACACATGGAGGACGTGGGAGGGGCCTAAATTTGGCAACCCGTGACGCAAATACAGTGGTAACTTGAGATATGAGCTTGATTCGTTCCGGGACTGAGCTCGTATGTTGAGTTACTTGTAAGTCAAATGAATGTTTAACATAGAAATGAACTAAAAACTAATTAGTTAGTTCCAAGCGTCTGAAAAAAACACCAAAAGAGGATATTGGATTGGAAAAAAAAATGTTCTAATTTTCCATCTATTAACAAAGTAAAGAATAACTAGTGGTTTAATAGTCCTAAAATGTGTTTAATAGTACTAAAATGAGACTTTTTGCACGGCAACGCGCTCGTAACATAACAAACAAATTTAAACGAACTTGGATTACGATGCAGACACACTCAGTCACACTACTACTACTACTACTACTAATGCCACTACTACTACTACTACCACTACTACTACTACTACTGCTAATACTACCACCACTACTACTACTACTAATACTATGACTACTACTACTAATACTACGACTACTACTAATACTACGACTACTAATACTATGACTACTACTAATACTACGACTACTACTAATACTATGACTACTACTAATACTACGACTACTACTACTAATACTACGACTACTACTACTAATACTACTACTACTACCACTACAACTCTATCTAGTGGATCGATAACACAACCCATACTATTACTACTACTACTAGTAATATTACTACTACTAATACTACCACTACTACTAATATTACTACTACTTCTAATACTACCACTACTACTACTACTAATACTACCACTACTACTACTACTAATACTACCACTACTACTACTAATACTTTCACTACTACCAATACTACTACTACTACTACTACTACTACTACTAATACTACCACTACTACTAATACTAATACTGCTACCACTACTACTACAACTCTATCTAGTGGATTGATAACACAACCCATACTATTACTACTACTAATATTACTACTACTACTACTAATACTACCACTACTACAACTACTACTACTAATACTACCACTACTACTAATACTATCACTACTACTACTACTATTAATACTACTACTACTAATACTACTACTAATACTACCACTACCACTACTACTACTACTACTACTACTACTACTACTACTACTACAGCTCCATCTGGTGGATCTATAACACAACCCACTACTACCACTAAAACTACGACCACTTGCCAACAAGAAGTAGTATATACTCCTCTCGTATTAGCGAGCGCCTCACCATTCGCAATGACTCTACTTAGGAAAAAAAATCATTTCCTAACAATAGTAGTACCTCTACTTCCAAAATTAATTGATTCCAGCCTTGTAAATGTAAATGTATGTAAAATGTAAATTCTCTCATTTGTACCACGCCCCCCCAAAAACCTTTAAAGATCATCAAAGTGTTCTAATTTTGTGTTTAAGATGTGAGAAACACAAAATATGTTTTCAATGTATTGAAAATGAATAACAAGCATGCAAAAACATTTTGTCTAAAGGCAATGCTAACATTAGCACATGTCTAAACAACTTTAATATGACTTAGCATCAAATAGAACTAGCAATATTACTCATGGATGGATAACATGGAGAATTAATGCTGTGAGACAACCAATGAGAGGCCAGCAGGAGATTGTAAAGCAGGACGCAAGGCTACCGTGACGATTTCAAAATAAAATAACGGATGTTTTGAGGATTTTGTAACTTGGATCTTGTTTTTTTTGTATGTTGGAACGCTCATTTGCATATTAAAGCTTTTGTAACCTGAAACATTTCTCATGTTGGAGCATTTGTAAGTAGAGGTACGGCTGTACAGTAACGTTCCTAACGAGATGCTAATCCCCCACGCTGTGGTGGGTCCGCTCTCGGGGGAGGGGGCGGCTAATTACAACTCGTCAATGTAGCGATAGGCACAATGGCGTCTCTTTTAGCGGCGCTCCGGTTCCCCCGCACAATGATGGCCACTGTAGCTCGGGAAGCCTGCGAGATGACTCACGGGGAGGGTGGGCTCGCAAGACTTGGAAGTTGCCTTTTGAGACTGAGTCAGCGTGAGATGCGGCCCCCCGCCCCCGACTGATTTCCTCTGGCAATCAGCGAAATTCCATCTCGGGCCGGAATCAAACCGCAGGGCCAAATATTCGTCTCATTCCGTCAACTTTTGTTTTCTCTCTTCCAGCGTGGACGGCGAGGTTCTCCCAGGAGCCGGCGGACCAGTCGGTGGTCCGGGGCCAGAGGGTCATCCTCTCCTGCGTGGTCTTCAACTACTCGGGGATCGTCCAGTGGACCAAAGATGGCCTGGCGTTGGGTATCGGCGAAGACCTGCGGGGTGAGATGGGAAGTCTCTTAAACGAGGCCCTCGCCAGTTTCGTGGCACTCAATCAACTTGATTGCAAAGACATAAACCTTACCCGCGTAAAACCTGCACGGAAGTGTCGCATCTGGCCCAAACCCATTTTTATGGACTTTTCAAAGTCACCTTTGGATGCTTCCTCCATCATTTGCATTTCCTGAAATCTGCCGGACTTTGACCGTTTACCGTATTTTCACGACTATATGGCGCATCGCATTTAAAGCCGTAGTGTCAGTAAGGAGTGCTATTTCTGTATTTGACACACACAAAGGACGCACCGTTTTTAAAGACGCAGCCAGGCATGGCAAAACATACACCATCTTAAACATACATGCTACACCCACACGCTAAAAACATGTTTTTAAAAAGGCAACGGAAGCAAAACTGAGTTCGGTTGTACTTTATTTAGGCATTTTACAATGTACTCCCATCATCATCACCCACAAATCCATCAAAGTTGGTTCGTAGCTGTGTTGATGCCGATCGCCAGGCCACAATCCATTCACAAATAGTAGCTAGCTAGTAGCTAGCGTCCATGCTTCGTAAAGCTGTGTTGATGCCGTTCGCCAGGCCACAATCTATTCGCAAATAGTAGCTAGCTAGTAGCTAGCGTCCATGCTTCGTAAAGCTGTGTTGATGCCGATCGCCAGGCCACAATCCATTCACAAATAGTAGCTAGCTAGTAGCTAGCGTCCATGCTTCGTAAAGCTGTGTTGATGCCGATCGCCAAGGCCACAATCCATTCGCAAATAGTAGCTAGCTAGTAGCTAGCCTCCATGCTTCGTGAAGCTGTGTTGATGCCGATCGCCAGGCCACAATCCATTCGCAAATAGTAGCTAGCTAGTAGCTAGACTCCATGCTTCGTGAAGCTGTGTTGATGCCGATCGCCAGGCCACAATCCATTCACAAATAGTAACTAGCTAGTAGCTAGCGTCCATGCTTCGTAAAGCTGTGTTGATGCCGATCGCCAGGCCACAATCCATTCACAAATAGTAGCTAGCTAGTAGCTAGCGTCCATGCTTCGTAAAGCTTTGTTGATGCCGATCGCCAGGCCACAATCCATTCGCAAATAGTAGCTAGCTAGTAGCTAGGGTAAACGTATCTGAAAACTGTTCATATCTTGTCTATGTCTGTCGTCGGGTGCGACTTATAGTCCGAAAAATACCGTAAAAAAAATTGGTGTGTCGCAACTTGATATTGCATTACGGTAATAACACATTTTCATCAAACGCACCCGTGAATTTTCATCTGCTGACGAATCGTCGAGTGTTCGTTCCTAGCAAAAGCGCGCCGTCGCCGCTAACGTTTCATCTGTAAAACAGACTTGAGGTTGTCTACTTGGGTTTGTGGTTTGTTCTCTGGGCTTTTCATACGCTTTCTTGCTCTCCCGCATTTCACATGCAAATTCATGTATCAACAAGGCGCACGTGCGAGCACGAGCAAGGACACGCAAGGTTAGGAAGCGAGCAGGCTCGCACGCCGCCGCCGCCGCCTCCGTCTGAGCAGCAAATTGGGTGTGCCGCGCCACGGACTCCGTCCGAGTGCTCCAAAAACACTAAATAAATATGTTACTACTTGCTGACTGAAGATATCTGAGCGCGGGAATGCCACCTCTTGGAAAGAATGCGCAGCTGGGCCCAATTGTCCAGTGGGGGCGGGTTTGTGCAAAGGGGACGTGATGGTGCAATGGGTGGTGGGAGTGTGCGGCTCATCTCAAAGTGGGCTAAATCAGCGGTCCCCAACCACTGGTGTCCATTTACTTCATTTAGAAACATCCCCTAACCACTATTACTACTACTACAGCCCCATCTAGTGGATCGATAAAACAACCCATACTATTACGACATTTACTTCTCCATCTGGTGGATCTGTAAAACAACCCGCTACTACTACTACTACCACTATTACTACTACTACTACTAATACTACCACTACTACTACTACCACGACTACTACTACCACTACTACTACTACTACTACCACTACTACTACTAACACTACTACTACCACTACTACTACTAATACTACTATACTACCACCACCACCACCACTACTACTACTATTACTACTACTACTAATACTACCACTACTACTAATACTACGAGTACTACTACTAATACTACGATTACTACTACTAATACTACGAGTACTACTACTAATACTACGATTACTACTACTAATACTACTACCACTACTACTACAACTCTATCTAGTGGATCGATAAAACAACCCATACTATTACTACTACTACTACTAATATTACTACTACAAATACTACCACTACTACTACTAATACTACCACTACTACTACTAATACTATCACTACTACTACTAATAATACTACTACTACTACTACTACTAATACTACCACTACCACTACTACTACTACTACTACCACTACTAGCACTACTACTACTACTACAACAGCTCCATCTGGTGGATCTATAACGCAACCCACTACTACCACTAAAACTACGACTACTACTACTACTAAAACTACGACTACTACTACTACTAATACCACAACTACTACTACTAATACTACGACTACTACTACTAATACCACAACTACTACCACTACTAATACTATGACTACTACTACTACAGCTCCATTTGGTGGATCTATAACACAACCCACTACTACTACTACGACTACTAATACTAATACTACGACTACTACTACTACTACTAATACTACGACTACTACTACAACTAATACTACGACTACTACTACAACTAATACTATGACTATTACTACTAATACTACGACTACTACTACTAATACTATGACTACTACTACTACTACTACTAATACTACAACTGCTACTAATACTACGACTACTACTACTACTATTAATACTACTACCACTACTACTACAGCTCCATCGAGTGGATCGATAACAACCCATACTATTACTACTACTACAGCTCCATCGAGTGGATCGATAACACAACCCATACTATTACTACTACTACTGCTCCATCGAGTGGAGCTATAATACAAACCGTACTACTACTACAGGTCTATCTAGTGGATGTATAACCCCTACTACTACCACCACCACCACAAACTCTATTACCGCGTCTTAATCTAGTCTTTTTGGACTTTGTTTTCCCAGCCTGGCCTCGGTACCGGGTCCTGCGGGTCCAGGATCTGGGCCAGTACAACCTGGAGATCCTGTCAGCTGACCTCTCCGACGACTCCTTGTACGAGTGCCAAGCGCCCGATGCCGCCTTGAGGTCCAGGAGGGCCAAACTCACCGTCCTCAGTAATCCCCCCCGTCAAAAAAATCCATCTTTCAAAATGGACCCCGTTCTCCAAAACTCAATTTCCTTGCAGTCCCCCCTGATGACCCTGTGATCGACGGTGGTCCGGAGGTTCTCCTCAACGCGGGGGAGTTCTACAACCTCAGCTGCGTGTCTCGGGGCGCCAAGCCGCCTTCCATGATCGAATGGCTAAAAGACGGCTTACCCATAGATGGCGCCGTCAGTGCCACCGTGAGTCCCGAATATACCGAACCGCTTTGGGGCGCCGGTCTTTGACGCTCCCCGCGATGGTTTCAGGAGGTCCTTCCAGACCGAAAGAGGGTCACCACGCGGAGCTTCCTCCCTGTCCACCCCATCGACACGGACACGGGGAGGAACTACAGCTGCGTGGCGTCCAACCTGGCGGCTCCCGCCGGCCGAAGCACAACCGTTACCCTCAACGTTCACCGTAAGCATTTCTGTTAGCCATATAAACGACAAAATAAACTTTTCAGGGGTGCTGATTTGAATCTTTTTCCCACAGATCCACCGACTGTGACCTTGTCCATTGAGCCTCGTTCTGTCCTGGAGGGGGACAGGGTGACTTTTACTTGTCAGGCTCATGCTAATCCACCTATTATGGGATACAGGTGTGTTAGGACAGAAGTTGCATGGGTCATTTTTCATCAAAATACAAAAAAAAAATGGTTTTACCGTATTTTCTCACATATAAGCCGCTCCTGTGTATAAGCCGCATCCTTAAAATTGCCTTAAAATCTTTTAATTTTACAATTTCTCGCGTATAAGCCGCTCCTGCGTATGAGCCGCATCCTTAAAATTGCCTTAAAATCTTTTAATTTGAAAATTTCTCGCGTATAAGCCGCTCTTGCGTATATGCCGCATCCTTAAAATTGCCTTAAAATCTTTTAATTTTACAATTTCTTGCGTATAAGCCGCTCCTGCGTATGAGCCGCATCCTTAAAATTGCCTTGAAATCTTTTAATTTTACAATTTCTCGCGTATAAGCCGCTCCTGCGTATAAGCCGCATCCTTAAAATTGCCTTAAAATCTTTTAATTTTACAATTTCTCGCATATAAGCCGCTCCTGCGTATAAGCCGCATCCTTAAAATTGCCTTAAAATCTTTTAATTTTACAATTTCTCGCCTATAAGCCACTCCTGCGAATAAGCCGCTCCTGCGTATAAGCCGCATCCTTAAAATTGCCTTAAAATCTTTCAATTTTACAATTTCTCGCATATAAGACGCTCCTGCCTATAAGCCGCTCCTGCGTATACGCCGCATTCTTAAAATTGCCTTAAAATCTTTTAATTTTACAAATTCTCGCGTATAAGCCGCTCCTGGGTATAAGCCACATCCTTAAAATTGCCTTAAAATCTTTTAATTTTACAATTTCTCACGTATAAGCCGCTCCTGCATATAAGCCGCATCCTTAAAAATGCCTTAAAATCTTTTAATTTTACAATTTCTCGCATATAAGCCGCTCCTGCATATAAGCCGCTCCTGCGTATAAGCCGCATCCTTAAAACTGCCTTAAAATCATTGAATTTTACAATTTCTCGCGTATAAGCCGCCCCTGATTCATAATTCTCATCTGCATATTCATGGTTTTAATAGGGAATTCAAATGTGTATTTTTTTAAGGGAAAATTTTAATAAAAATCATCGCAGGTGGTATTTCTGAGATACTGTATGAATCAAAAGCACATTATTAGGGTCAATATCATAAGGAATTAATTCATCCAATAATGGTTGTTTTCTTACTACAAAACAGAAAATAACCAACAATTAGTAAATGTTAATTTGCCGACATCTACTGGTGAAAAAGAGTATAGCAAGTCTTGTGCACATATAAGCCGTACCCTTGTTTCAGTCATCATCTTTTTTTTTGTTACAAACACGGCTTATATGCGAGAAAAAGTGAAATAAACGTGAAAAAGTCATTTTTAACAAGCTGGAAAATGTTGACTCCATTTTAGAAACCTGCAGGATGAATGCATCTTTCTAGATATCTTATTTTTTAAAGCAAACTTTGAAATGGATTGCTCGTAGGTGGGCCAAAGGTGGTGTGGTGCTACAAGGGGCTAGGGAAAGCATCTTCACCACCAAGGCGGACCACTCCTTCTTCACCGAGCCGGTGTCCTGCCTGGTTTTCAACGCCGTGGGGAAGACCAACGTCAGCATCCTGGTGGACGTCCACTGTGAGTGTCCACTCACTTCGGCGTCCGTCCCCGCGCCACTTCACGTTCTCGCTCCCCCCTTTGTCAGTCGGTCCCATTCTCTTGGTGGAACCTCAACCCAAAACGGTGGATGTGGACTCGGACGTCACCCTCAACTGCAAGTGGGCCGGAAATCCTCCGCTGACCCTCACTTGGTTCAAAAAAGGCTCCAATATGGTGAGAAAACTCTTAAATCTAACGTTTCTTTTACACACTAGGGGTGGGATGATATCCCCAAATGGTGATTAATTGTCTTTGTATCCCAAAAGGTTTTTCGATCTGCTCCTAATTCATATATGGAATTGGACATCTAGTACCAGTAGAATAACCAGAGCATTCAAAGCCAATTTGGGGATATTACCTGAGTCACTTCCTGTTCAATAACCCCAAATTGACCCAAAAATGTCCCAAAATAACCATGATATGACCCAGAAATATACTTCCAACGAATTGGACATCTAGTTCCAATAAATACCTTCTCACTTAGCAGAAGGTCGAAAAATAGCTTGTTTTTCTGGTTATTGTTTTTAATTCATTGAACATAGCCCTGTGATTGGCTGACCACTGATGCCTGGGATAGGCTCCATCACCCCCGCGACACTTGTGAAGATAATAAATGAATAAAGCCTGACTGACGTATCCATAATCATTGTAACGCTACAACTACTACTACTACAACAACAACTACTATTACTACAACTACTACTTGTACTACTACCACTACTACCACTACTACTACTACTACTTGTACTACTACCACTACTACTACTTGTACTACTACCACTACTACTACTTGTACTACTACCACTACTACTACTACTACTTGTACTACTACCAATACTACTACTACTACTTGTACTACTACCAATACTACTACTACTACTACTTGTACTACTACCACTACTACTACTACTTGTACTACTACCAATACTACTACTACTACTTGTACTACTACCACTACTACTACTACTACTTCAACTACTACTACAACTACTACAACCACTACTACTTGTACTACTACCACTACTACTACTACTACTACTACTACTACTACAACTACTACAACTACTTCAACTACTACTACTACTACTACAACTACTACAACTACTTCAACTACTACTACTACTACTTCAACTACTACTACTACTACTTCAACTACTACTACTACAACAACTACTACTATTACTACTACAACTACTATTACTACTACTACTACAACTACTATTACTACTACTACTACTACTATTACTACTACTACTACTACTACAACTACTACTACTGCTACAACTACAACTACAACTACTACTACTACTACTAAACGTGTACTACACAATCTGGCACCCTGCAGGTCCTGAGTAACAGCAACCAACTGTACTTGAAGTCGGTAAGCCAAGCCGACGCCGGCCAGTACGTGTGTAAGGCCATCGTGCCGCGAATCGGCGTGGGCGAGACCGAGGTCACCCTCACTGTCAACGGTCAGGAACGCCGCCGTTTATTTATTTTCAACATGGCGTCGGAGTAAAACGTCCAATTTTTTCGCCACAGGCCCGCCAATCATCTCCAGCGAGCCCATCCAGTACGCCGTGCGGGGTGAGCGGGGCGAGGTGAAATGCTACATTGCTAGCACCCCTCCACCTGATAAGATTGTAAGTAGACATGCATGAAATATATCGTATTGACCCGAATATAAGACAGTGTTTTTTTGCATTGAAATAAGACAGGAAAAAGTGGGGGTCGTCTTACATTCGGGGTCTAGACATTATACCCATTTACTACAGTAGATGGCGCCAGATATCTTTAAAACAAACATGATGGTTAATGCAGGTTTGTTGTTTTATCATAGTAGATTGGTTAATTTACATGATTGAACTTTACTTTTCATATTCTAATGTTCAGCAGATATTAAAATGTGATTGACAGTCTTGAATATATTGTTATAATCATTTGTTTCAGATGTACTGTCAATATTTTCCGTATAAAATTGAATTTGGTGGGCAAAAAAGTCAAACTTGAGCCTTGAAAAAAGGGGTCGTCTTATACTCGGGCTTTATCTGCTTATTATTTTCTAAAAATATGAAAAATGGAGGCACGTATCGTGATCGTCATCGTAGCCAGAGGTTGCCATCTGTGCGTGTCAACAATTTTTGCCATTTCATTATAACATATTCAATCTTTAGTACTGCATATTCCGGACTATAATCCGCATTATTTTTCATAGTTTAGCAAGGCCTGCGACTAATACTCAAGTGCCATTCTTGTATTTTTTTCCATCTCTGACCACGATAGCCTCTTATGTTGTTTTTGTTTAGGTTATCATTCCCTGAAAAAAAAATGCTAATAAATCCCTAATTAGCCCTTTTTTGTCCTTTTTTACATCCTCATATCTTGACAAACCAACCCTAAGCCGGTCTACTTTTAGCTCAGTTGCCTCACACGGGCTCGGCGCTTCCTTGACGGATGCGTCCTGACTAGCGGCGCGCTCCGCTAATGCTAGCGCTTCAGCTTGGGACATGTAAAGATTTATAAAATATAAAAGGAGGAAAGGAGGAACAGTTGTCCGGGTAAACGCCACAGCCGGGAGAGTCTCCTTCTCCGGAACAAGTGGGCACATTATGGGAACATGTGGGCTTATGCATAATTAATCGGCCTTAGTACAGTATATGCTGAATAATACAGCTGCTTTTAGTGGCTTTAAAGATGGAGGACGTGCACGATTCCCCGCACCCGGTCTGCATGTCATTAAATAAGGAGGTTAGGGTCACTCAGGCGGCTGCGAACTTTTTTTTACCCGGTCAAAACCAAGTACAGTAATACCTCGTTTATCGCGGTGGATAGGTTCCAAAACCTGCCGTAAGCAGCCATGTTGGGACAGTGTTTTTATGTTGTTTAGTTCATATTATTTGGACTTTTAAAGCCCTCTCTGTACTATTATTTAACTCTCGAAGGTAGACAATGCCCTCTAGTGGCCAGGGATTTTTTTTCCCAATTGCGACTGGTCTTTTTCTCCTATTACATGTACAGTAATCCCTCGAATATTGCGGAAATGTAGACCAGACATGGCCGGGATAAACGAAAAACCGCAAAGTAGGATGTTTTCGCGCCTATACAGAAAAGGTACAATGATCAAAAAGTGTATATTTATTAAATAGGACGGCTATAAGCATGTCAAAGGACTGTAATGTATTAATATCTAAATAGAATGTATATATTTACAAATTTAACTATAGTTGTACCTCTACTTACAAATTAATTGGAACTTTTTTTGTAAACTGAAAATTTCGTAAGGAGAAGTGTACTTTATATGTAAATTCTATAATTTGTTAACAGTCCTCACACAATGTTGCATTTGTGGTTTTTAATCGCTTAATAAGGAGAATTCAAAATAAAATAACGGATAAGGAAATGCATTTACTTTTTGGGGGATTTTATAATCATATTTTTTTGTATCATGGGTCACTCATTTGCAAAAAAAAAGTAGAATAAAGTATAAATCCAAAAAACACCGAAATAGGGATTTTAGTCCAAGTCCTTTGTCTTGGTCCTTTGTCTGATTACTGCGCTATTATTTAACTCCTGAAGGTAGACAATGCCCTCTAGTGGCCAGGGAAATCATCCCCAATTGTCTCTTGCCTGTAAACTTTTCGTATATATTTGGCGGATCCAACCGCGATGTTCGGGTATTACTGTCATCATAATGTGCGCAGGTGTGGGCGTGGAAGGAGAACGTTTGGGAAGAGGAGAAGGGAACGCTTCTGGAACGCTACACGGTAGAGCAAAGCAGAACATCCATCGACGGTGGCGGCGGCGGCGTGCTCTCCACCCTCACCATCAACAACGTGATCGAGTCCGACTTTCTCACCTCGTACAACTGCACCGCCTCCAATTCCTTCGGGCCCGGGACCATGATCATCACCCTGGAGGAGACGGGTACGTTTTGAGTTCTACTTTCTGACTGCAGCCCGGCCTGTCCAAAAATGGCCGCCAAAAATGATCCTGCACGCTTCCGTCGTAAATGTATTCCACGTCAATGCACCCCACATAGATTTTTTTCTATTATATTCCGGAAACTGTTATTTCCTGACATGTTTGCAAACTCCCGTTTCCCCGTGACCGGACGATTCGCCGAAAGACGTTTGGCCGACGGACAGTTCGCCGAACGGACGTTTCGCCGAAACGGGATTCGCGCGCTCGCCCCGCCCCCGGATCGTGTGTACATGTTTTTCAACCTTGGCCCGCGGGCCATATACAGCCCCTTACAGATAACATTCATTTAGGAATAACAAAGACATGTACTGCCCCCCGTTGGACATATTTCTAAATACAAGTACATACTACAATGTGCTGCCAATTTTTTATATTTTTTATTTTATCCTTGCGTTTAAAGTAGTAGCCATTTGGAGATCATGCAGAACAGTACGTGACAGAAGAAATAGAGAAAATAAAGTAGTATTAACAGTAAGTACTACTATAATGAAATTGTAAATCCAGAAATCCTACTCCAGAAAACTTACACCAGCATTGAAAACGTTGAGATTAATCTTTGAATTAAGGTTCTCAGCAAATCATTTTGAATATATATTTCCGAAAGTAATGGGAAATTATTTAAAATTAAACTAGAAGTAAAAGTGTGTTCATGGCATTTTCAGGTATTGTTCTCTAAGCCCTCTAGTCTGTCCAAGGCACTTAGAATTTCACATAAATCTTCTAGTGTTGTTTTTTCTGAGTGTCAGATTTGATAAATTACATTGCGTGTCCAAATGGCTACTACTTTAAACGCAAGGATAAAATAAAAAATAAAAAAAATTGGCAGCACATTGTAGTACGTACTTGTATTTAGAAATATGTCCAACGGGGGCAGTACATGCCTTTGTTATTCCTAAATGAATGTTATCTGTAACGGGCCGTATATGGCCCGCGGGCCGAGGTTGAAAAACATGTACACACATGATCCGGGGGCGTGGCGAGCGCGCGAATCCCGTTTCGGCAAAACGTCCGTTCAGCGAACAGTCTGTCGGCCAAACGTCCGTCGGCGAAACGTCTTTCGGTGAATCGTCCGAGTACCCCGTTTCCCGACGTACTTGAACCTAACATTTTTACAGAGGAGGTCCCCGTGGGGATAATAGCGTGCGTGACCGTGGGCTCCATCGTCCTCTTGTTCATCTTCCTGCTGGTTTTTGTCCTCATCTTCTACCGTCAACGCAAAGGCAGTGAGTCCCACTCGCCACCCGGATCCCTCCGACGTGTTTCTCGGGTGACTTTTTGTGGGTTTTGTACGTGCAGGTCGGCGAGGGGTCACGCTGGGGAAGCCGGACATTAAGGTGGAGACCATCAACAAGGAGAGCCACAGCTTGGAGGAGGACTCGGGCAGCGTATCCACCGCCTCACGCATGGTGAAGGCGATGTACTCTGTAAGTTGCGCGCGGGTTTGTGTGGGTGGGTGTGTGGCTATGTTTCCCTTGTGTGTTCTCCTATTTTAACACCTTCAATGCCATCTTCTTCTTTTGTGTCGCATTTTTTTTCCCTCTCTGGCACGTCCGTGTCTCCTTTTTGGTTTGCTTTGGTTTAGTTTCTCCCCTCTGTGTCCTTCTCTCCCTCCAACCAGCCCTTTAAGGACGACATCGAGCTTAAGTCGGACCTCCGCAGCGACACCCTGGACACCCGGCAGGAGTACGACCTCAAGGTATGTATTTAGCAATAACAGCTTAAGTCTGCTCAGCTTTAGGGGGGAAGAAATACCGTACTTTCACGACTATACGGCGCATCGTATTTTTAGCCGCAGTGTCAATAACGAGTGCTATTTCTGTATTTTACACACACACAGGACGCACCGTTTTTATAGACGCAGCCAGGCATGGCAAAACATACACCAGCTTAAACATACACGCTGCACCCACACGCTAAAAACACGTTTTTAAAAAGGCAACAGAAGCAAAACTGAGTTCCGTTGTACTTTATCTGATGTATTTTATTTTATCGTGATAACAATTTTAGTATTGGTCCATATATAAAACGCACTGGATTATAAGGCGCCCTGTCTATTTTGGAGAAAAATTAATAATAATAATAATAATAATATTATTATTATTATTAATTTTTAATTAAAAAATTAAGACTTTTATGTGCGCCTTATAGTCGTGAAAATACGGCACTTGATTTTAATGCATCTAGCTGTCACAAAGCTACCTTTTGCCTGTTAGCTTCATGCTAATGCTAACCCGATGAGAAGCCTATAATGGGAAACGACTTTTCCAACGGGTAACAACAAGGTGGTCTTGCTAAAACAAAAAATCTGAAACGCAGTTCATTTTATATAGTCAAGCTCATAAATTCTTTATCCTCTGCATCGAACGACTGATACCATGGCGTGGTAGTAGAAAAAAATAAACATGCAAAAAAGTCATTACACAGGTCCATAACCTTAATTTTGAAGGTCCTATCCATACCGCTCATAGACCATTCATCGCAGTTGCGCCTTATAGTGCGCAAATACGTCAATTCCCAGCAATTTCCCATTCATTCCCGAATTATTTTGACAATTCGGGTTACTTTCCAGGACCCCACCAACGGCTACTACAACGTGCGAGCCTCCACGCTTGACGAAGGTCGCCCCGCCTCTCGCTCCACCGTGCACTACTCCGACTACCGCTCCCCCGGCGGCACCCCAGGGGGGGCGGCGTCCATCAGCGGCAGCAGCGCGGGCGGCTCGGGAGCCACGGCCAGCGGCGGAGCCCCCGGCCCGGGGCCCCTCACCTCCCCGGGGCGCCCGCAGGCCTGCTACGACCCGCGTCCCCCTTCCAGACTGTCGCACATCAGCTACGCGCAGTTCAACACCTTCACCCGCGGGGGGCAGAGTCAGCAGCCCCCCAGCAATCCCCCTCCCCCCACCGGGGACTTCCCCGGGGACTGCAGCCTGCTGGATTCCAACTCGCAGCTGGCGTACGACAACTACGGCTACCCGTCGCATTACCAGACCTACCGGATGGGCTTCGCCCCATCCAGCCTGGCGCCGCTGGAGTCCGGACCCTCGTACGAAATGTACGGGGTGAGCTCGGGAGTCCCCGGTCCGGGCGTGGTCCCCGCAGGCCCCGCCCCCTCGGGCTCCGACGCGGGGCTCGGCAAGTACGGCAGCTCCACTCGTTTCTCCTACACGTCGCAACACTCCGACTACACCCACGGCCGACATACACAGAGGATGCAGACCCACGTGTGAGCCCCCGGCTTTTAGACCCCGCCAAAAACCCACACGCACATATCACGCACGCACCTAAACACGAACCCCAGCGAACACCGGAAAGGCACACTTCAAGGGGGAAGCGTGGAAAGAAGACGGAGACGGCATGCCGGACGACCAGAACGGACGCCGCCAAGTCACAATCACGACGGGGAACCGGCGAGAAAACCCGGGGGGCGGAGACTTTGCGCCTCGGTACGAAAAACAACAACAAAAACGCTCGCTTCTTGTAGCAATAAACAAGAAGAACATCCAAGGGAAGGGTTTTGGACCACTTTAGTGGGGACCTGTTCCGATCCAAACTTGGTGGAAGGCCAAATAAATATGTCTAATGTGGTACTGATCGTGACCGGACGATTCGCCGAAAGACGTTTCGCCGACGGACGTTTCGCCGACGGACAGTTCGCCGAACGGACGTTTCGCCGAAACGGGATTAGCGCACTCGCCCAGGCCCCGGATTGTGTGTGTACATGTTTTTCAACCTCGGCCCGCGGGCCATATACGGCCCGTTACAGATAACATTGATTTAGGAATAACAAGGGAATGTACTGCCCCCGCTGGACATATTTCTGAATATAAGTACGTACTACAATGTGCTGCCATTTTTTTATTTTATCCTTGCGTTTAAAGTAGTAGCCATTTGGAGATCACGCAGAACAGTACGTGACAGAAGAAATAGAGCAAATAAAGTAGTGGTAACAGTAAGTACTACTGTAATGAAATTGTAAATCCAGAAATCCTACTCCAGAAAACTTACACCAGCATAGAAAACGTTGCGATTAATCTTTGAATTACGGTTCTCAGCAAATCATTTTGAATATATATTTCCTAAAATAATGGGAAATTATTTAAAATTAAACTAGAAGTAAGTGTGTTCCATGGCATTTTCAGGTATTGTTCTCTAAGCCCTCTAGTCTGTCCAAGGAACTTAGAATTTCACATAAGTCTTCTAGTGTTGTTTTTTCTCAGTGTCAGACATCAATCCCCATGATAAATTACATTACGTGTCCAAATGGCTACTACTTTAAACACAAGGATAAAATAAAAAATACAAAAAATTGGCAGCACATTGTAGTACGTACTTGTATTTAGAAATATGTCCAGCGGGGGGCAGTACATGCCCTTGTTATTCCTAAATGAATGTTATCTGCAACGGGCCATATATGGCCCGCGGGCCGAGGTTGAAAAACATGTACACACGCGATCCGGGGGCGGGGCCAGCGCGCGAATCCCGTTTCGGCGAAACGTCCGTTCGGCGAACTGTCCGTCGGCGAAACGTCTTTCGGCGAATCGTCCGAGTACCGGAACTGATATATGAGAAACCTCAAGACAGTGTTATTTTTGTGTCAACTTTTTTTCCCATGATGCTTAGCCAAGGGAAAATTTGTTAGTAAAAGGATAATCATACTTTTTTGCACTGCAACAGTATTCATGCTTGGACGTCTCTCATCTTTAATTTGCACACCCGACTAGAGCTTTGTAATCTATTTTTTAACATGACAGAATTATTTTTCTCGATGTCAATCATGTGTGGACCAAAAGGGTGGCGCCATCCAATAGGGTTTATCCATGTATAAAAGAAACCTAGTGCCAAGTGTTCATATCGTTCTTCATCGTAGATCATGTACAGATTATGCAGTAGAATCTCCTATCGGCGACTGTTTTACAGTTAAGGGAGTTTGGGTCAGATTTTTTTTTTGGCCCCGCCCCCTTTTGCCAAGCTCTACATTTGAGACCGGTGAGGAGAAAAAGAACTGAGTGGCCTTATCGGAAGAACGTTATCGTCTCGTCTTTGCCATAAGGGCCGGAAGAGAATGTCTATGGGAAGGTTCTATGAAGGCTGTCTACCATATTGTGTGTGTATGTTTGAGTAGATTGGGTGAACACATGAATTTGTACAGTGTGTCTGTATAAATGTGTGAATGAATACATGCATATACTCCAAACATCTGACTGGTGTGTGCGTGGGATGTTGTATGCATGTCCATGTGTATACAATATGTGTGTGTGTGTGTTATAAAAAAATACGTCTGTATCTTTTCTCTCACAATCTAGTACTTTTATACCTCTGCTAGGACTGTATCCTGTATTATTGTGTCTATGAATTTAGGAAAATCCCAATGTTTGTTATTGTACTGTTCAGTAGCAGGAAAAAAAATGGTTTGGAATATGTTATTAAAGTTTTTTTTCCGATTTGTTTTTCTTCAGTATTTTTTAAAAAATGTATGTAATTATTTTTCCACAGTATTACGTCAATAAAGCACTGTTTTTTTTAAATAAGTGTTAGTGTTGTTGTTTTTTGTATTGGTTTTTTATTGATTTGCTGAGCTAGATAAGATAATTTAACTAGATAATTTAATTTATGGTGTTTTTTTTTCATAAATAATAATTAAAAGTTAATTAAATGGAAGAGTAATCTCAAATTTTGCTTTGTTTTGACCCATTTCACCAGCCGGTGGCAGCCGCGTGCTTATTTTACTCCTAATTGACAGCGAAGAAGATAGACGGTGACGTCACATGCTTGCAGTAGCCTCCCATCCAAAATGGCGTCCTCAATGTTGAGGGTGCTTACAAAACTAGGACGTCCTTCAACCAAATTAATATTAAATCCAATAAACTGTCATACCGAGAGCCCCTGCTGCGCTGTGTTTCAAAGCAGGTAAGTTAATTTGAGCTGTAAATTTTGCATAAAAGTCGTATATTGCAATCCCAGTCCTATAAGCTCTCGCTTAACAATAATGTACATAATTTAATACTTTTCCTGTAAGCCGTAAAATATGATCATTCTATTTTAACATTGCTAGACAGGTATTGGTACGACGAACCGTTTAATGTGTTATTTTTTAAATTAGGTTGCCATTTACATAACACTATTAACTCTTTCAGTGCTACCGTGTTTTTTTCCCCTATACAATTGCTATTATTATTTTTTCTCATCACTAGTTGTCCAATCCACTTGAAGTGGAAGGTTCATGCCACCTTCCAAGTTGAAATGGATTGGACTTCTCACACTGTCAATGGCACCCGATGACTTAAAACGACTGTTCTGTTGATTATTAGGAAGAAACAATGGCAACCGGATGTGGAGTGGACTGAACAATATGCGGGGGCCGTGATGTACCCCACTGCGCTAAACAAGAATTGGAAACCACCCCCATGGAATGGTATAACCCAGTTTTTATATTTTTAACCTGTAAAATCAGTTTTGAACTTATTCCACTTTGTTTTACAGACAAAGATCCTCCGGCCGAGAAGGACGTGTCCAACCTGACCATCAACTTTGGACCGCAGCATCCGGCGGCTCACGGGGTGCTTCGTCTGGTCCTGGAGCTCAGTGGCGAGTCTGTCAAAAAGTGCGACCCCCACATTGGCTTGCTTCACCGTGGCACGGAGAAACTAATCGAGTACAAGACTTACCTGCAGGTACGACTCCAGATTTGCGATACCAGGTTGACGATTGAAATTATTTCACAATGAATTGGTCAGGAAATCACTCTACATGTGTCAAAGTGGCGGCCCGGGGGCCAAATCTGGCCCGCCGCATCATTTTGTGTGGCCCGAGAAAGTAAATCATGAGTGCCGACTTTCTGTTTTAGGATCAAATTAAAATGAAGAGTATAGATGTATATTAAATTTCCTGATTTTACCCCTTTTAAATCAATATTTGTAATTTTTTAAATCATTTTTTCTGTTTTTAGTTCAAAAATCATTTTGTAAAATCTAAAAATATATCAAAAAAAGCTAAAATAAACGTTGTTTTAGATCTATAAAAAAACTGAATATTCAGGGATATAAATCCAGTTCTTTTAATCCATTTATTCAAAAAAATCTAAATATTATATCTAAAATGGTCCGGCCCACATGAAATTAGGTTGACGTTAACGCGGCCCACGAACCAACCCGAGTCTGACACCCCTGCTCTACAATATTCAAATACGGTACCGTATTTTCCGGACTATAAGTCGCACCGGAGTATAAGTCGCATTATTTTTTTCTCTGATCGGAAACCCCAACACACTTAGGTTAAAGTAGCAAAAGTAAAATTTAGAAAAACGGGGTAAATAGGTTGACTATTTTAGATAACTATAACCTAAAAAAAACAAAATTAGAGGCTGGAATGGTCAGAAAGTGAGAAAAGAAATCACCCGAGTTTCAGTTGCAGGTCCAAATACGGCTCCTCTTTGATGTCAACATTTTTTCCATTTTTATTTTTCATTTTTACCCAAGGCTCTCCCCTACTTTGACCGCTTGGACTACGTTTCCATGATGTGTAACGAGCAGGCCTACTCGCTGGCCGTGGAAAGGCTGCTGAACATCAGGGCTCCGCTCCGTGCCGAGTGGATCCGAGGTATTGGAACGGGTCGGGTCGCTGATCCTCAATGCCCAGTTCCAATCCTAATCACCCCTTTGGTTCTTCATTCCAGTTCTATACGGGGAGATGACTCGCATCTTAAACCACATCATGGCTATCACCACTCACGCACTCGACATCGGCGCCATGACGCCCTTCTTCTGGATGTTCGAAGAGAGAGAGAAGGTCCGAAAACGTAAAGCGTTCACACTCCAAGACCCCAAGACACGTGACATGGCCGTGTCTTTTTCTCTTAGATGTTTGAGTTCTACGAACGAGTTTCTGGAGCCCGAATGCACGCCGCCTACATCCGACCCGGTGGGGTTCATCAGGTGAGAGCGATGCAAAATTGCGATGAACGTCTCTAAATATTATATCTAAAATGGCGGACTTTCCCACCTAGGATCTTCCTCTGGGCTTGATGGACGACATCTACGAGTGGTGCAAGAACTTCTCCATCCGCATCGACGAGGTGGAAGAGGTGTGTCGGCGCTCCGTTTGACGAGGCGCGAGATCAGCTAGCTAGCGCGCTAAACTGTTGGCGATCTTCTCAATACAGATGCTGACCAATAACCGCATCTGGAAGAACCGGACCGTGGACATTGGAGTGGTGACCGCAGAGGAAGCCCTCAACTATGGTTTCAGGTGAAGGCCTATTTCATATTGACGTAGAATTACCGTATTTTATCGCATATACAGTGGTACCTCGACATACGATCGTAATCCGTTCCGAGACTGAGATCGTATGTCGAGCTTTTCGTAACTTGAGCGAACGTTTCCCATTGAAATGAATTGAAAGCAAATTAATTCGTTTGGTAGAACGGACGTTTGGTCGCCGGGTTGTTACTGTTGAAACCAGCTCTCAAAATTATAATCATGAGAGAGAGAGAGTGAGTTTAATATCTAAATATCTAATATCAAAATGTCAACAGGAAACTCTCTGTCATAATTTGACAGCGAGCGAACCCGGCGACCAAACGTCCGTTCTACCAAAAGTCCGTTCTACCAAACGTCCGTTCTACCAAATGTCCGTTCTACCAAACGTCCGTTCTACCAAACGTCCGTTCTACCAAACGTCCGGTCGACCAAACGTCCGGTCGACCAAACGTCCGGTCGACCAAACGTCCGGTCGACCAAACGTCCGGTCGACCAAACGTCCGTTCGACCAAACGTCCGGTCGACCAAACGTCTGGTCGACCAAACGTCCGTTCTACCAAACGTCCGTTCTACCAAACGTCCGTTCTACCAAACGTCCGTTCTACAAACGTCCGCTCGACCAAACGTCCGCTCGACCAAACGTCCGCTCGACCAAATGTCCGCTCGACCAAACGCCCGCTCGACCAAACGTCCGCTCGACCAAACGTCCGCTCGACCAAACGTCCGCTCGACCAAACGTCCGCTCGACCAAACGTCCGCTCGACAAAACGTCCGCTCGACCAAACGTCCGCTCGACCAAACGTCCGTTCGACCAAACGTCCGTTCGACCAAACGTCCGTTCGACCAAACGTCCGTTCGACCAAACGTCCGGTCCACCAAACGTCCGGTCCACCAAACGTCCGGTCCACCAAACGTCCGGTCGACCAAACGTCCTGTCGACCAAACGTCCGGTCCACCAAACGTCCGGTCGACCAAACGTCCGGTCACGGAAAAAAAATGTCCACAAAAATTCACTATTCTTTTTATTGCAATATTTTTCATGCTCCAGCGGGGTGATGTTGAGAGGCTCTGGCATCAAGTGGGACCTACGCAAGTCTCAACCGTACGACAAGTACGACGAGGTGGACTTTGACATCCCGATAGGAAGCAACGGCGACTGCTACGACCGGTCGGTAAAGAAGCACAATTTTCCTCGCCGGCGCACTCTTGATTTTAATTTTTTTTTTGAAGGTATCTTTGTCGAATGGAGGAAATGAGGCAGTCGTTGCGGATCATGCACCAGGCTCTCAACAAGATGCCCGAAGGTGAGATCAAGGTAGACGACGCCAAAGTGGCTCCGCCCAAGAGGTCCGAGATGAAGGTAAATCGAGCGTGGGACAAAGCGACAAAAAGCATGGCGTGAACTAATCACATGTCTTTGATAGATGTCCATGGAGTCTTTGATCCACCATTTTAAACTCTACACCGAGGGCTACCAGGTCCCCCCCGGGGCCACGTACACCGCCGTGGAGGCCCCTAAGGTGACCGTTTATTTCCTGAGATCAACGTTTTCATCCGACAAAATACAATTTCCTGGTTTTCATTCTTCTTTTCAGCCATTGTATTAACTACCATATTTTTCGGATTAACGTTGCACCTGACTATAAGTCGCACTAGCCAAAGAATGCAAAAATAAAGTATCGTTTTCATTTTTGTGGGTTAGTTTTTTAATTCAGAAACTCATAATTCATCAGAAAATAAGAATACCGTATTTTCACGACTATATAGCGCATCGTATTTTTAGCCGCAGTGTCAGTAACGAGTGCTATTTCTGTATTTTAAACACACAAAGGACTAACCGTTTTTTAGACGCATATATATTATATATGAATATCGAACCGCAACCGTGACTGCTGGGCTATATAGTTCTTGCACGCTACACCCACAGTTTTTTTCAGTCTTATTTCAATGCAGGAAGCATCGTCTTATATTTGGAACAATACGGTATATATTGTTTTTTTTCTTTGGCTGGTGCGACTTATACTCAGGTGCAACTTTTAGTCCGAAAAACACTTTAATATCGTTGGCAAAATCCAGTGAGGAGTACCGTATTTTCACGACTATACGGCGCATTGTATTTTTAGCCGCAGTGTCAATAACGAGTGCTATTTCTGTATTTTACACACACAAAGGACGCACCGTTTTTATAGACGCAGCCAGGCATGGCAAAACATACACCAGCTTAAACATACACGCTACACCCACACGCTAAAAACACGTTTTTAAAAAGGCAACAGACGCAAAACTGAGTTCGGTTGTACTTTATTTAGCCATTTTACAACTTACTCACGTCATCATCACCCACAAATCCATCAAAGTCCTCATTTTCTGTGTCCGAATAGAACAATTGTCCAAATTAGTCATCGAAAATGCTGAGTTTTATACGTTTTCCAGGCGGCCACAATCCATTCGCAAATAGTAGCTAGCTGGTAGCTAGCGTAACTTTGCCAACGGTGCTTTCCATGCTTCGTCATGCTGTGTTGATGTCGATGTATACAGGCCACAATCCATTGGGTGTATTGACAAAAGAACTACTACATATCCCAGCAGTCACTGCGTAGTACTTTGTCTACGGGAAAATAGTAGAGTCGGTGTACCCTATCAACTGATTCATTTTATCGTGATAACAATTTTAGTATTGGTCCATATATAAAGCGCACTGGATTATAAGGCGGCGCCCTGTCTATTTTGGAGAAAATTTAAGACTTTTATGTGCGCCTTATAGTCGTGAAAATACGGTAAATATATTCTACGGTAAAGTCATAGTAAAATAGGGAAGAACGGATCAAGTAACCCCGTCGTTGAACTCAAACATCTAAGAGAAAAAGACACGGCCATGTCACGTGTCTTGGGGTCTTTGAGTGTGAACGCAATTTTTTTAGTTGAGCGCGATTTTTCGCAAACTACAGAAATGAATCCTTCACAGTGGTAAAAAAATCAGGATGTTTTGATGCTTATTTTGTGGGTTTTTTGCCTGTTACCCGCAGGGCGAGTTTGGGGTTTACTTGGTGTCGGATGGATCCAGCAGACCCTACCGCTGCAAGATTAAAGCTCCCGGATTTGCCCACCTGGTGTGTGTTTTAAAATTATTCCGACACACTCGTCCTCGAGGCGACTCTGACTTCTCAAAGTACTGACGAGGCTTTTTTTATTTATACCGCGTTTGCTTTCCTTCCTGCTTATTGTTTTGAGTTGCGTCTTTAAAGTTGTCTACTATTGTTGGACTAATACAATTTTTTGGTCCAATTTTTTTTTTTAATATTCAATATACAGTAGCACCTCGACTTATTTTTCGTAAATAGAGCCGTATTTTATATGTAAATAAATAACCAAACCTTTTAAAAAGGGTCATTAACCGTTATTTTCAAAATAAAATAACAGAGATTTATGTTTTGAGGGATTTTGGAATTTGAATCTTATTTTTCAAAATAAAATAACGGAGATTTACGTTTTGAGGGATTTGGGAATTTGAATCTTGTTTTTTTGGATATTGGAACAGTCATTTGCATTTTAAAGGGTTTTTGGAACATGAACATTTTGTATGTAGAAACATTTATTTGTAAGTAGAGGTATTTTTTATTTTTATTTTAATACCATTTGAATTGGGAAAGCTCGTGATAAAAATATTTCTTTGGGTTGTAACTGACTTTTGTTTGGGTTTAGGCCAGTCTGGACAAAATGGCTAAAGGACACATGCTTGCTGACGTAGTAGCCATCATTGGTAAGTCATATTGTCAAAATGGCCGCCCTTCTTGTCCTCGGTTTTAACTTTTTAACTCAAACATGTCTTTTTTTTGTCATAGGCACACAGGACATTGTCTTCGGGGAGGTAGACCGCTAAGTTGCCCCCCCCCCCCACTGGCTAGTGTAACTTAAGGATCCTGCTCATTTATGATGTTTAAAACCTAATAAAATGTTTTTTGGGTCAGATACAAAAGACGACTCTGGGATTTCTACTTTGTGAGTGAAATAATTGCACTCGGTTGTGGTTTCAAAGAGGAGTGGCCTAACAAGATCGGAGATAGATGGACCTCGAGCTCAGACCACAACTTCCCCCTCTGCCACTTGTGCGTCATTTTTTTTTAGAGCTGAAAACATTTCCAATTGGGTCATTGTGTGTTCCAGATTCGGTAGAACCATGGTCAGGAGCTCGTTATTTATGGCCGTTCCTCTGTGGATGACGTTCGGTCAAGCTGGTGAGTTCAATCCCGAACGCCGGGCAGGTTATTAAAGTTCGTGATTTCATCACCGACAGTTTTTATTTGCCCAACATGCCGCTTGTCATTCTCTTTCTTTTTTAAATACTATTTTCTATTGGTTATGTTGATTTGACAAAAGTATAATCCGGACTATAAGTCGCACTTTTTACATAGTTTGGCTTGAACTCATGTTTTTTTTTTGTGTTTCTCATCAACGACCGCTTAAGTTTTTTTTTAAATCTGAAAATCTGACTAATCACGTTAGTCAAATGTCTATTTAGCCTGTTCACCGTTTTAATATTTTTACTTAACCAATGTTTGTTCTTGAATTCTAAACAAATACAAAATTGCCTTCCCGAAAATGGGATATTTTTTGCTCAGAGTATTCTTCAGCTAGTTCGACTTATTTTCCGAAAATTGTCAATTTTTTTGACTTATTTTGGTGAATGTCGCTACCGTCATGTGACCGGAATGGTTCATTTCCTTTTTATTTGGGTGCAGGACGAAAGAATAAAAACAAACTGGCCGAAGGCCGCATTTTTTTGCCCTAATTTTAAGATATTTACCCAATTTTTTTTTTTCTCCGATGTGTTTTGACGATTCAGCTTCATTTTTTTTCCACAGTCGCACTTACAGAACCCGAAACCTGTTACGTGCTGGACGCTTTTCTGTTTTTGTACGGCATCATACTGACCGTACTCTACTGCCGGCTCAAGGTTGGAGTGATTTTTACAATTTTTCATGAATGCATCACTATTCACAGGGGTCTTTGATTAGCCACATTAGCTAAATTAGCCCCCCAAACCACAGACAGTGGCTAAATTTACCCCTTGAATGTAGTTTATGTGGATGTTGCGTCACTTCCTAAGTGATTGTGACATTTTTTGTGGCTGCATACAAATAAGTAAAGGATCAAAATGCATTGTGAAGATTAATATGAAGCAAAAATTTATATTTTTATGTTATTATGGCTTTCAGATTCGGAAGGAGTCGGTGCAGAAGATTGAAAAAGGCAAACAAGTAAATTACTTTTTTTTTAAAGGCATTTTAATGTATACATAATTGCATTATGTCCAAATTTTGTCATTTTAGTGCTTAATAAAGTTATAAAATTATCATTATAATGCAAAATTATTCCATTTTAAGCTTATGAGTTATGACAATATGTCATGAAAATTTTTCTTCTGTCTATTTTTTAAAAAATTTGACTACTTTTTTGTCTTTTTTCCTCCTTTTGTCAGTGTACCGAAGAAAGAGTCTACACTGTGAGTCTTTGAGATCTTGTTGGTGTCTTTGAGATTTTGTTGGTGTCTTTGAGAACAATATTTTTTTATTTTTTTCCCCCCCAGGGTTTGGCTCCTCACGACCAAGACACGTATGCAATAATGTACACGAAGAAGTAAAAAAGAAGAAGATATGAAAACAAGCTTTAATCTCAGAGATGCCGAAAATGTAGATGCTTTTGTGCAATTTTGGACCCAAATGAATATTTTGGATTTCCATTTTTCCTCCAATAAATTTAAATAAAATAAAAGTGAGTTGGCAGATTGGAGCTGGTTTTTTTTTAAAAAGAAAAATGCCAAATTTAGCAGTTTTTGGAAGCAACGTTTCTGATTAGTTTGAACAGTTGGGAGCGCTTTGATAGCTCAACAGCGCCCCACAGCGGATAGAATGTTAACTGCATGTGTTTTCTGCTTTGTAGGTGCATACGGTAAAAAACAATTCCTAAAATCAAGTTTAATTATATTTATATTTTTTTGGGGGCGTATTCTACTTTATTGTGTAATTTTCTTTTGTTTTGGAAACCAATCAGAGTCAAACTACTTTTCCTAAAGTGTACTTTGGAATTTTCTCTGGAAAATATTGTCAAATTATACTTAGACAAACATGTATTTTGAAGTTTAGCCATATATTGTTAATTATTTTGTTAGTTCCAGAAAGAATTAAATCTTTTCCGAGAAGAACTACATCTCCCATGATGCTCTTCGGCAAAACATTCCACTGCAATGCACGCGGTGTTTTTCTCATCTGTTTCTTTTTAAAATGCAAAAATACACATAGGCTTATAGAGTAGAAACATCTTATAATGAAGCGGAAGTTGTTATGATAAGTTATGAGTTGGGTTTTGAATTAAACTGGGCGGGTTTTACGTTGTGATTGGGCTGGATTCTGTCTTCCCGATCTGGCAACCCTGGAAACAGTCTGGACAGCTAAGATGGCGGAAGAGCAGCAGGAATCATCACAGAAAGAGATGGAGGGTGAGAAAAACAAGTGGAAACATAAAATAAACATAACATAGCCGCTCATCCTAGAGCCCAAAGTCAAGATCGAGTCGGAGGGGTTCACTCGGTATTCGGGTCGACGTTTTACGTGAGACCAAAGCGGTTGACATGCAGCGTCTCTAAATCTAAAAAGGCCCTAGCATGTTGCTAATGCTAAGAGGCTAAATTGCTGCACAAAGAGAAAACGCTCGTTTGGCTATTTGCTCAGTCAAACCTGTCTTACAGTCTGAGAGTTTTCAATTTAAATTCACGTTAAAGCAAGATGCCAAACGTCACATAAGACGTCGATTATGTGTTTGTGCTACCGAGGGTTGGGTTTAAGTAGACCTGCATTTCATGTCAGGTCAAGTCTCGCTCTCTTTGGACTATCTTCATCTTTATAAATATGTATTTCTATTTTCACCCCTTGTACATTGATTCTGTTCTCTTTTATAGGCGTGAATTGCCTCGCGTATGACGAGGCCATTATTGCACAGCAGGACAGAATTCAACAAGAAGTGAGCATTGCTTTAAATGCAAACATCTGTTCATGTTTAGCTTTATAAATAAAGTTTTGCCCTTTTTTTCCCCAGATCGCCAACAGTAACCCGTTAGTGTCCGAAAGAAAGGAACTATCTGTGCTGCAGAGGGAGTACTCTGACGACGACACGGTTTACCAGCTCAAGATCAAGGTCGGTAAATTGGCTCGAAACGACATCCGTAAACGAAGTTTCTTACCGCTGCTTTTTCGCAGGACCTTTACAAAAAATATTCCTACATCCGTAAGACAAGACCGGACGGCAACTGCTTCTACCGAGCCTTTGGCTTCGCGCATCTCGAATCCCTGCTCGACGACAGCAAAGAACTGCAAAAGTGAGAGCTTTTGTCCCTAGGGGTTGGGGGGTCCTCCGGTACATGGTCGATTGGTCGCCCGGAACGTTATTGATAATTACCATTTAAATCGTTGCTCAAATGCCCCAAATACAAACTGCGAATTACTATTTAGTCATACTTAATGCCCTAGTAATTATTAGGCTAAAGAAAAGCTCAAAATTTCCCGGACTGGCGACCAGAAGACGGGCGACCAGAAGACGGGCGACCAGAAGACGGGCGACCAAAAGACGGGCGACCAAAAGACGGTCGACCAAAAGACGGGCGACCAAAAGACGGGCGACCAAAAGACGGGCGACCAAAAGACGGGCGACCAAAAGACGGGCGACCAAAAGACGGGCGACCAAAAGACGGGCGACCAAAAGACGGGCGACCAAAAGACGGGCGACCAAAAGACGGGCGACCAAAAGACGGGCGACCAAAAGACGGGCGACCAAAAGACGGGCGACCAAAAGACGGGCGACCAAAAGACGGGCGACCAAAAGACGGGCGACCCAAAGACCGGCGACCCAAAGACCGGCGACCCAAAGATCGGCGACCCAAAGACGGGCGACCAAAAGACGGGCGACCAAAAGACGGGCGACCAAAAGACGGGCGACCAAAAGACGGGCGACCAAAAGACGGGCGACCAAAAGACCGGCGACCAATCGACCGCACACGGGGTCCTCCAGCGCCCCGCATGATCGATTTTCTGCCCAGGTTCAAAGACGTGGCGGCTAAAAGCAAACTGGACCTGGTAAATGAAGGCTTCACTGAGTTCACCATCGAGGACTTCCACCACACGGTGAGAAAAAAACGCCAAAAGCCGAACGAAAGCCCCGTTGGTGAACTTCTGGTCTCGGCAGTTCATGGACCTGATCGAGCTGTGCGAAAAGCAGCCCAGCTTGAAGGAGCTGCTGAGATCCTTCAACGACCAGAACGTGTCGGACTACGTGGTGGTGTATTTGCGACTCCTCACCTCGGGCTACCTGCAGCGGAAGCACGCGTTCTTCGAGCACTTCATCGAGGGAGGACGCTCGGTCAAGGAATTTTGTCAGCAGGTCCCGTTGCCGTTCCCTGGCTTGAAGGGTTTATTCAATTTTTGAATTGAATGCTTTTACTGTCATGACACAAGTATAATGAGCTTAAAAGCTTCACCACAAAGCGCACATAACAAAAACAAACAAATAATAATAAGTAAGTCATCAATAAATAAGTAGTCACCGTATTTTCACGACTATAAGGCGCACTGCATTATAAGGCGCACCCTCAATGAATGACACATTTTTTTTCCATATATAAAGCACACTGGATTATAAGGCGCCCTGTCTATTTTGGAGAAAATTTAAGACTTAAGTGCGCCTTATAGTCGTGAAAATACGGTACTCCGCAACATAAGTAGGAAAGTGCACAAAAACAATAACAAATAATAATAAGTAAGTTATCGATAAATAAGTAGTCACATAAGTACCATATTTTCACGACTATAAGGCTCACCGCATTATAAGGCGCACACTCAATGAATGACACATTTTAATTTTTTATCCATATATAAAGCACACTGGATTATAAGGCGCCCTGTCTATTTTGGAGAAAATTTAAGATTTAAGTGCGCCTTATAGTCGTGAAAATAGGGTAGTCCGCAACATAAGTAGGAAAGTGCACAAATAACAACAACAAACAAATGAACAGATAAATAAACAATAAATAGTCATAAGTAGTAGTCAACATAGATAAGTAGTCGACATGTTGGAGAAAATTTAAGACTTAAGTGCGCCTTATAGTCGTGAAAATACGGTAGTCCGCAACATAAGTAGGAAAGTGCACAAATAACAATAACAAACAAACAGATAAATAAACAATAAATAGTCATAAGTAGTAGTCAACGTAGATAAGTAGTCGACATGTTGGAGAAAATTTAAGACCTAAGTGCACCTTATAGTCGTGAAATACGGTAGTCCGCAACATAAGTAGGAAAGTGCACGAATAACAACAACAAACAAACAAATAAATAAACGATAAATAGTCATAAGTAGTCAACGTAGATAAGTAGTCAACATGAGTAAGTCGTCACATAAATAAGTAGGTACAAAAAATGGTGGTTAGCAGCTTATGAAGTTTTAGTGCAAGTTTACGATAAGAAATTACAGTAATCCCTCGAATATCACGGTTAATGTAAGAAAGTGCACAAATAACAACAACAAACAAACAGATAAATAAACAATAAATAGTCATAAGTAGTAGTCAACGTAGATAAGTAGCGTAACATAAATAAGTAGGTACGAAAAATGGTGGTAGCAGCCTATGAAGTTTTAGTGCAAGTTTACAATAAGAAATTACAGTAATCCCTCAAATATTGTGCCCCTTATTATGACTACCACAATACATGTTTTCGTGCCTATACAGAAATACAAGTACACAAGTACAATGATCAAAAAGTGTATATTACCGTATATACTCGCATATAAGCCGCACCCTTAAAAGTTCCTTAAAAGTCTGTTTGTCTTGGCTGTTATGGTCCTGTCTTTGCCCCCAAAATGTCCGCTCATCACTCTGCCTTCTGTTTTTTTTATTTTTTAGGAAGTGGAGCCCATGTCAAAGGAAAGCGACCATATTCACATCATCGCCTTAGCGCAGGCCCTGGACTTATCCATCCACGTGGAGTACATGGATAGAGGAGAAGGAGGAACTGTCAATCATCACATCTTCCCCGAAGGCGGCGATCCACGCATTTTCCTCCTCTACAGACCCGGCCATTACGACATCCTGTACAAATAGGTCCCTCCCCCCTTCTACATCCGTCTACCCACGTTCCATAACGTCAGCATCCGCACGGGTGAAGCCGAACGCTTCGTCGGCCCACGAGATGACGCTCGCGCGTCGCAAAGAAAATCAAAAGTACAGTTCATGGTTCCCGCACTTGCTCCCGATTATCACCAAATATCTAAAGAAAAAAATGTTTGAGAAAATAGAAGTGCATTTAGAGTTGTACAGGTTTCTTTTGTGGTTGTAATTGTTAGCGACTTGCTTTGTTGGATTCTCTTCCTTTGTTACACTGCGTTTCATTGAGTTTTATTAAAAGGGATTTACATCTTATTGGCTTTTCTTGTGTGAGCGCATTTACTATCAGTTTAATTGTGTTTATTAATTTAAAAAAATGCTTGCGGACGTCACAAAAACTTCCGTGACACGTCATGAGTGACCCCGACAAAGATCGTCTAATTTACATTGTCCGAAATGACCCTGAGAAAGATCGTCTATTTGTATTGGCCGAAATAAAGCATTGCTATCTCAGTCCGCTATTTTTAAATCCGAGTAAGTCCTCCTGTTGTCAAATCTCTGGAGGTGAAGCAGCTGCAATGGCTTTTGTGCAAAAGTCTTTTTTAACAAAATTAAGAAGATTTCAAACATGTTTACGACGTCGATCAACTCTTAGCAGTAGGTGTAATGCTCGTGTGATAACCTATTATATTTGTGTGTGTTTTTTCCCCTCACGTTTTTATCGTTTTGTCACATTGCTAAGTTAGCTAAAATGTTTGCTAACTCCTTGTGACCAAATTACGCCGCATTCCAGCACAAGTCCATTCAAAATAGCTGTATATTTGTATTAACATTCCGTTTTATTAGGTATTTTACCGCATCAATGTATTAAATACCATATAGATTTAAATGAATTAACCTGATAACTGTCTTTGACCGCAATTGAATTAACGTCTATTACCGTCAATGGCCGTGAACGCATCACAATTAAGAAAGCATAATGTGATGATGAGTAAATAGGATAAAACTGTGAAGTTAAATAATCAGTCTGTCCTCTTGTACATTTTTCCAGCTGAATTGATTGAAAACATGGACAAGAAAGCCACCTGGGACCGCTTTTATTTAGAAAATTCCAGTAAAACCATATAGATTTAAATGAATTAACCTAATAACTGTCTTTGACCGCAATGGAATTAACATCTATTACCGTCAATGGCCGTGAACGCATCAAAATTAAGAAAGCATAATGTGATGATGAGTAAATAGGATAAAACTGTGAAGTTAAATAATCAGTCTGTCCTCTTGTACATTTTTCCAGCTGAATTGATTGAAAACATGGACAAGAAAGCCACCTGGGACCGCTTTTATTTTGAAAATTCCAGTAAAACCAGCTCATTCAAGAACTTTGAGTGGTTTTTCGGATTTGAAGCAGTGCAAAACATCATCATGCCCTTATTAAAAACCAGACCCGGCCCCCAAGACCCCCTTAAAGTCCTGGATATCGGCTGCGGTACTTCTGCGTTGGGCCCTTCTGTGTACAAAAGCTGTTTGGTTCCCGTCCGGGTAATTTGCGGGGATATTTCCCCTGTTGCCGTACGGATCATGAAGCAGCAATTTGGATCCGGAGCCGTCACCCCTGGCGACCGGTCGTCACGGCTGGAATTCGTGGAGCTCGACTGCACACAGCTGGACAAACATTTTGATCCGGGAAGTGTGGACCTTATCGTGGACAAGGGTACCATGGATGCCTTAATGAGGTCCAAGCGCGGGAAGAAGAACGCCGGTGTGGTGCTAAAGCAGTGTTTAAAGGTTCTGCGCCATTCGGGGTCTTTGCTCCAGTTCTCTGATGAAGATCCAGACGCCAGGTTGCTTTGGCTGGAGACCGAAGCGCCAAAAGCTCGGGTTGGGGTTCAAGAAGTGGGAACGCTGGGAGGAGTTTGTTACTACTGCTACCATGTGGATCTTCTCCCCAGTGTACAGGACTAATTTTGTGCCTAGTTTGCTATTCGTAGATAAAAAAAAATCAGGTTATGAAACCCTTTGAGATGCAAATGACTGTTCCGATATCCGAAAACAAGCTCCAAGTTACAAAATCCCCCAAAACGTCAATAGATTTCCTTTAGGTGTTATTTTATTTTGAAATTGTCACAGTACCATTGCGTCCTGCTTGACAACACTCCGCTGAACAATGCAAGTTTTGCACCAATTTCTGGAACTAATTAATTTCATAAGTAGAGGTCTCCACTGTAAATGCTTTATTTCATATGGAACAAGCTGAAGAAGTCAACGGGCTCCTCGTGGAGGGCGTCTTGGCAGAAAGCGGGGGGATTGAGCTGATTGGGGTCCGAAATGCCGATGACGTTGTTGAAAAAGCTGTCAAAGCAAAAATAAATGGTTATATTCATTAGCTTGTCAAAACTGAGTAAAACCTGGAGACCTTACCTGGTCACTATCCATCCAAACGGCTGCGTTTTGTACGACGTGGAAATCGGAATGCACCCGAATTCCGTCACGGTGATCAAATAACGTGCTGCAGAACAAAATTGAGAGATTCAAGATGATTGTGAATTACCCTCACATGCCTCCTTACCATTATCAGGAAGCTGACCCGTCCACGTGTTGACCAGGACCCCCTGACCTGGCCCTGAGGAACTCCCAAGAACGGCCTGACCCATAAGACTGGCATTTCTGGGGACGGCCATCGGATGGAAGTCCGGCCGTAAAGCTCTTTTCTTGCAAGTGACGTCTTGATGGTTGATCTCGTACATCACCCCCTGGTCCACCCGACACATCAGGTACAGTTTTTAATTCCTTACCACAATAAAAGCCATGATTATTGACACACACCTCTCTGTAGAGTAGAAGAGCGTCATACGTGAAAGACTTATTCTGGTAAAATCCCATTTCCTGCAGCCTTATCCGCTGTCCAAGCGCGTCGTACAGGTAGCGGGCAAACGCCCAGAGTTGTTCATTCTGTGTAGACTGCACAAAAATGTTATGAAACGATAACAATAATTATCGTGAAATATTTTTTGTCAACGATAACATTAAAACATTTCGATAAAACTCGAATTTTAAACTGCAATGACATCACCCGGCCACCACAGAGAGCGGGGGCGCTGTTGCAAGAACAACGCTAGTTCCAGACCAATGCTCAGGAGAAGAAACATGTTTTTAGCATGTTAGCAATAGAGGCTAACGCAGAGCATGAACGCAAAAGGATAATAACAGCCAATAAGCGATTGTGAGATGCAGGACAAGCCCAGTAAAAAGATGTTAAAATGGGTTAAATTCACTTTTTAATTTAATTTTTTTTGTAAATATGTAAAAATAATGTGTGAGGAAAATTTCCTGTTTGTTTTTGTGAAGCTGAAAATAGTTTGCTGTCTGCAGTTCATTATTTCATTTATTTCATATGACACAGCAACTTTTGGTTTGAAGACAAATTTATCAAAATAAAGACTATCACAATTTCTGCGGGTTTTTTGCTTTACTTTTATGACAAGACAGAGCAACTATAATACAATCTTACATATTTACATATGTTCATTAACATGAATATGCTCATTAATGTGCTTTCCCTTATTAAATATCATGTTTGAAACAACCCACATAAAATCAGACTTACCAAAGTCAGTTGGCCGCTTAGAAGTGCAGGACTGGCTGTTGTTTGGGTTGCAAAAAAAAAATTAAAGCCAGTAAATAAGGGTTGATAAGTTAAAAACGAAAGGAATTGTTATGTACTTACTGCACGGTTCCGGATTTTTCGCCCGGCACGCTATCAGAAAGGTTGAAAGCACAACAAAAACCCGCATTTTTGTTCCTCACCGCCGCCGCGCAGCAGGCAATAATAAGCGAGCGAGGTGGAGTGACTTCCTTATAAGCTTGAACCAGTAGGATAAGGTTCACGTTGTTAAGGAAGTACTTCAGTGCCGCAATTTGGAATAATTGGGGGATTAGAGGTTTAATGGTTTACACAAGGGTTGCAAAATCAGGGGCGTGACATCACTGTCATATAACTTTCCGTTGTGAAAAAAACAGTCAAGGTAAATTTATTTTAGGGTGGAAATGGCAAATTTAACTGCTGGTCAATGTTATGTAGATACAGAGGCGGTCCTAGCTAATGTTAGCGCCATGGGTAAAGTAACCGACCCCCCCCCTTACAGCCCCCCTCCCAAAAAAACCAAGCGTCTCCAACCATAATGTAAAAAAAAATTCAAGAATATAGTATATTATGTATGTATCAAATACATAGTTTTTTTGCAATTCCATATTTTTGAAAAAAAAAGATAAAAAAATAAATAATTAAGCTAATCTTTAATTTAGGGTTTATAGTACTGTTTATAGTACTGTTAAATTGTATTCTGGATGATTGGGTTGAACCTAAAACTGAACTTTTCTGGGTTTTTTGGTGCCTAATTATGAACTACATCTTAATAAAAAAATTAAAAAAGAAACTATGCCGCAAAGTCTACACTACATGTGTCAAAGTGGCGGCCCGGGGGCCAAATCTGGCCCGCCGCATCATTTTGTGTGGCCCGGGAAAGTAAATCACGAGTGCTGACTTTCTGTTTTAGGATCAAATTAAAATGATTATAGATGTACATTATACATCATATTTGTATTTCCTGATTTTCCCCTTTTTAAAAACAATCATTGCAATTTTTTTAATCCATTTTTTCTTTTGTGTTTTTAGTTCAAAAAGCATTTTGTAAAATCTAAAAATAAATATACAAATATTTTCCGTTTTCCACTTTAAAATAAATATGTTTCCATTTGAAATAAAAAAATAAGATATTTTCCATGACTAAGAAAAAAAAGCTCAAATAAACATAGTTTTAAATCTATAAAAACAGACTATTTAGGGCTTTTGATCCAGTTCTTTTAATCCAATTTTTAAAAAATCTAAATATTAGATCTAAAATGGTTAAAACGTTAATGCGGCCCGCGAACCACCCCGAGTTTGACACCCTTGTGTTAGACAGTTTTTTGCATGATTTGAATGAGGCAAAATAACATGATTTTTTCCCTCAAATATAGTGTTATAATCATCTTTTTCAGATGTACTGTCATTATTATTGGCATAAAACTTGAATTTGGTGTTCAAAAAGTCTTTTTTAAACTCTTGAAAACAAGTCGGTCGTCTTATATTCGGGCCAATAGAAGCCATTCATTTACAAATGTGATTGCACTTTAGGTTACATATTGAATATGTTGTTATAATCATTTTATTTCAGATATACTGTCATTATTTTCTGTATAAAAATTGAATTTGGTGTTCAAAAAGTTTTTTTCAAACTCGAGTCTTGAAAATAAGGTAGTCGTCTTATATTCGGGCCAATATGGTAAGCTGCATTTTTGGGAAGGGAATTTTGAATTTGATGAAATTAAAAGAACAATAGTACTAAGATGGAGAACAACGGGCTGAATAGGTATCTGTTGACGTAGCGTAGAGTATAGATGTATATTAAATTTCCTGATTTTCCCCCTTTTAAATCAATAACTGTATTTTTTTAATCCATTTTTTTCGGTGTTTTTAGTTCAAAAATCGTATTGTAAAATCTAAAAAAATATATAAAAAAAAGCTAAAATAAACATTGTTTTAGATCTATAAGAAACTGAATTTTCAGGGCTTTTAATCCAGTTCTTTTAATCCATTTATAAAAAATATATATATCTAAATATTATATCTAAAATGGTCTGGCCCACATGAAATCGAGTTGACCAACCAACCCGAGTCTGACACCCCTGGTCTACACCAATAACTGAAATGCGGGAAAATACTGGTAAAATAATTGAAAAAAAATGGTTTTCATGCGCCCCCATAGGAATTGCACCCTAAGAAGTCGCCCACCCTGCCCAGAGTAAAAACAGGCCCTACGTACACATTTGATTTCGAGAGTTAAAACACATTTGCGTTCCTCCATCTGATAAACGAAACTAAAACGTAAAAGTTATTCCTTAACCCATCGACCGCCATTGATGGCGATAGACGAGATTGGACGCCGATTGGATAAAAAACGCAAAAACACTACTATTAAAGACACAACACTTCCTACGCAGAGCTCCGTATCAGCTCCCGCATATCACAACACATTCCGGATAGAAACATCTACGAAATGGCGCCATTCAAACGTCCTACACGTGAGGACACGGCGTACTGAAAAGCTCAGCCGCACCTGATTTACTCCAAATAAAATTAATTTGAAGTCAAAGCACACACGATTAAGGGAAGGTTGAACTGGATTGTTCACATTTTTTTTTAATCGGTCGAATGACTCCACAATAAAGCAGTTTACAGTCATTTTATGAGCGGAGGCGGTCACATGACCTGCAATCAGCACTGATACGGGAATCACCTGACGATTTGCGTGTTATGCAGCATACGGAAAATGGATGCAGGTGATAGTCAGGTGGTTTTTGTTCCTGTTTTCTGTCATTATGTGCACTCAAACCGGTCCGACAACAATTGACTCATTCGGTACAGAGATGACTTGATTTAAACGATAACAAGTCAAAACAATGAATAAATAGTTCAAGTACTCAATTTTAAAAAAATAACCTAGTCTATGTATACAAAAATTCAAACAACGGCGATAAATCAACATATAGGCCAAGGTTAGCTGACTTTGTGACCTATTTTTGCCATCACAGTGCTGCGAGATAAAAGCCACTAACTAATTACTAGTAAATAGTAAACATGGTCACAACCAACCTTATCCCCCCATTCAATATCTTATTTCAACTGCCCCAAAACTCGGTAATATGAAAAACTATCATGCCAATATTTTTTGTTTTTTTAGCCGTATTTTCCGCAGTATAAGCAACAACTAAAAGACTTCAAGTTTCTCCAAAACAGGCAGGCAGATCCATCTAGTGTACAACACAATTTCCCACTACCACTACTACCACTACTACCACTACTACCACCACTACCACCACTACCACCACTACCACCACCACCACCACTACCACCACTACCACCACTACCACTACTACCACTACCACTATTACGACTACTACTACTACCACCACTACCAACACTACCACTACTACCACTACCACTACGACTATTACGACTACTACTACTACCACTACAACCACTACTACTACTACTGCTACCACTACTACTACCACTACCACACACTACTACTACTATTACTACTACTACCACTACTACCACTACTACTACCACTACTACTACCACTTCTACCACTACCGCTATTGCTACCGCTACCACTACTACTACCACTACTACCACTACCGCTATCGCTACCGCTACCACTACCACTACTACCATTACCGCTATTGCTACCGCTACCGCTACCACTACTACCACTACTACTACCACTACTACCACCACTACCACCACTACCACCACTACCACCACCACCAGCACTACTACTACTACCACTACCACCACCACCACTACTACTACTACTATTACTACCACCACCACCACTACTACTACCACTACTACTACTATTACTACTACTCCCACTACTATTACTACTACTACCACTACCACCACCACTACTACTACCACTACTACTACTATTACTACTACTCCCACTACCACCACTACCACCACTACTACTACTACTACCACTACCACTACCACTACTACTACTACTACCACTACCACCACTACTACCACTACCACCACCACCACTACTACTACTACAACCACTACTACTACTGTAGTAGTACTGTTTCATAATCTGGTGCACCTTATAGTATGTAAAAAATGGTAGTGTTTATATTTATTTCAAGATCAGGAAACCATCTGGCTAACGTTGTTTTTTTGGGGGTGGACACTAACTAAAATTGCTTTACCCCCATGTATTCATTCGGGAGTGCTTGTTGATTTTAGGCTCCGAATTGGCTAGCATTGGGAGCCAGATGGTCAGTGTTCATTTTGAAATAGTTTGTTTAGTTGGCGCTTCATTGTCTAAGACAATGACAAAAAAAAGATTGATTCACAGATAAATGTTAAGGTCTAAAAAATGCAACCGAATGAATTGAACTTGTATCTCAAGGCACAACGACTCGTTCGTTAATGTGGATTTTTGGGCAACGGGGGGAGGTTTAGAAGCCGGCAAATGTTTTTACACTCTGGTCCGTGTTGATCTCGCAGGAAGGAATCAATACCGCCTTGACCGAGGTTGGACGGACCTCGGGGGATTCTCGTGGAGTGGATCTGGGGGTCCGTGAGGTAAGTCAACCCTTTGCCGTTGGCAGTCACCCAACCTGTGAGGACAGAAAATGTATTTCTCGTTTTAGATGGAGGAACATCACACTTCCTGTCTTGGAAAACACACCTTGCAAGTCAACAACAATGTCTTGACCGTCAGAGTGCAGGTAGGTAAAATGTCCGAATGCTAGACCATAATCTGTGGCGGGCAGAGAGTCGTTCTTCTTCTTGTTGTTGTTGGTGAGTTTGACAAACGGGCCGAGCATGTACGGTTCTACGGTGACGCAGCCCGCAATTTCGTCTCCGGACAAAATCTGATCGACGTGAACACAAGGTTATTTTGGGTCAAGGGTGTTGTGGGTGTGATCGGGACTTACCAGTAGCGCCTCGGAGGGCAGGAAGAACATCTGGGCCATGATGTCTTTTTCGTAGAGGCGCTTGTTGAATTCTGTCACGTAGTACTGGGCCGTCATCTGCCTCTCCACGTCTCTCAGGTGGAAGTGGATCTGCGTGGGCTTCCGGTAGTCCTTCCCGACGTAGCTATGGGTTGGCGAAAAAAGTCAGAAGTCTTTGCGAAAGCCTGCGATGGTTTCGTTTTGTTTGCACACTTGCTCAGCCTTTCCTCCTGGTGTAAGAACCGGATCCAGATGGCGTTTCGGTGGGTGCCATGCAAGCCCATTGGCCTCCCGACGTAGGCGCAGGTCTCTCTGGCGGTCCAGAGACCCGAGGCTTTGGAGAACTTTAAATGAAGCGCATCTGGCAGAGGGAAGAGGCGTGCGTTAGAATCGGGGGAGTTCCATAGACGGTGAATGGAGGACACCTACTGTGGGCAATGTCGTATTGCTCGAGTTTGAACCCGGTCTTGTCGCCGCCCAGTCTCGTCAGGAGACAGTCGTGGCAAACCCCAGCTAGGAGGTTTTGGTAGTCCTGCCGAGACAAGGAATACTGCCCGGACGAAGCCACTTGAACCAGGAAGTTACCCTTGAGGCAGCTGTTGCATCGTGGGTTGGATGTTTGAGGACTTTGGTTTAGCTCATCTGGCGTCCCATGAGAATTTTCCGTAGAAGGCTCAGTTGTCTTACAGTTGCCGTTGTTTATGTTAGGGGTCTCCGGCGATTTGCTCATTCTCAAGATCTCCCACCCAGTAGCGGGGTCATACTCGGGATCGGTGCTTTGGAAATCTTGCGTTTTCATGAGAAAGAAGCTTCCGCTTGACTCCGTGGATTTGCCGCTCCGGTGACTTCCCGCAGACCTCAGGATGTTTTCCCATGAAGACTTGGAGCCAAAACTGTTGCTAAGAGAGCTCGAGTCGAGTACCAATTGGGATAAAGACCGCGGCAGACCGTCCTCCGGTGGGTCCGTTGGACAAAGATCAGAGCCCGCCGTTGCGATTTCGGATTCTGGCATCTCGGACTTTTCCGAACCACGACTCACACTCGAAGAGAATCTGGCAGCCGGTCTTTGTGAGGCCAGAAACGTGGCTCCGCCTACATCCTGCACAGGTACAGCGGCGGACTTGGCCGACCCGGAACTTGTCAAGGAGAGCTTCATCCAAGAAGAGCTAAGACTCTTCGCGCACTGGCGTTCAGGCAGGGGCGAAACATCGCAACCCGAAGTTTTGCCCGCTTCTGGGTTGCAGTCCGTGGTCCCACAATCCGTGGTCCCGAATGCTGTAATGCACACCCTGGCTCCGTCGACTTCCTCGTTCCCGGATTCGCACTTGGCCTCGGCGGAGTGACACAACGACATGTGGTACTTCTGAAAACTCTGCAACGCCTTGGAGAAACCGTCCAAGGTGAACCGGACGAAAGGGTCGGTCCCACTTCTGAAGCTATCTGGTATAAACGAGTGGTTTTCAGAATTCACGAAAGGCTCCACGCGCAACTCCGCCTTGACCCGGGACACGGACCGCATAATTTCGGCGCAGATCCCGCCCCGGTCCCGGGTGTCCGCTTGGGTGTAATGGGAAAATTGAGTCAGGGCCTCTTGGCAAGCCCAAGTCGCTCGCGTCACGGACTCCGAGGGTCCGTCAAGCCACTTGTGAACGACGGCTAGCGAATAAGCCGCCTTGATAAGGGTGTGCAGCTCCTGCTTGCTAGTGATCGTTTGACCCTCCACGTTCGTCAGGAGTCCAACCTCAAATGCCTCCTTGGCTTTTAACAGGAACTCCGGCCTCTTTTTTGGGTGGCAAGCCACGGAAAAACTGTAAGACAACAAGCAGGTCCCTTGGGCGGTCTGCAACAGGAAGTTGAAACGGGTTTGATGCCTACACTTTAGTATCAGAATACCGTATTGGCCTGAATGTAAGACGCTGTTTTTTTTGCATTGAAATAAAATTGAAAAATTGGGGGTCGTCTTACATTCGGTGTGTAGACATGATACCCATTCACCACCACTAGATGGCGCCAGATACCTTTAAAGCGAATGCTGAACACTGATGATTTATGCCCTTATTTCAATGTAGTTGTTGTATGATTACACTTGTTTGGTTAATTTACATTTCAAAAACCAGAAGACATTCATTTACAAATATGATTGCACTTTAGTTCACATATTTAAATTCAGATATTAAAATGTGATAGACAGTTTTTGCATAATTTGAATGAGGCAAAATAACATGATTTTATACATTGTTATTGTTTCAGATGTACTGTCATTATTTTCTGTATAAAAATTGAATTTGCTAATCAAAAACTTTTTTCAAACTTGAGTCTTGAAAAAAGGGGTCGTCTTATAATCTGGATCGTTTTATATTCGGGTCAATACGGTAAGGATATTGTAAAATACAGAATAATTTTTGCATTCAAAAAATGCAGTAATCGGAAAAGTGTAGAAAATCTGACGCAAAATCGCTCTATCAGATTGGATTTTTTAAAATATAAATTTATGTCAAACAAAAACTGAAACGCCCATATGCCGCCATTTTGGCTCAAGTAAAACCTACCACATTGGTTAGAACGTAGAGTGGCGTGTATTGGCTGTACACCACTGCCATTTGGGCCGCCTTGGCCGCGCATAGAAGACGATGGGACGTCTCGCCGAGCAAAAACTGCGCCAGAAAAGATTAGAAATGACATAAACCGGGTTATTATGAGTCGGACGGACTGAGTACCACTCACTAAATCGACGTCAGGATTGGTCTGGAAAGCACGGAAGTCCTCGTCGTTCATGGAGAGCAGAATATTAGCTAAAATGCCAAGAGAAGTTCCGATACCCTGCAAAGTAAAAACCGTCAATGTTTATTATAATATAAAAACGACAGTATTTTTCAGACTAAAAGGCACACCTGAGTATAAATCGCACGAGCCAATAGGGGTGTGTATAAGCCTCAAATCTGCCTGATACGATTTGCTATCAATCCTTTAGGCTGATTATAGCAGTTTTTTGTATAACACTTTCAAAAAAGTACTTTTCTAACAATGCTAATCTGAAAAATACTGTATTTTTCAGACGAAAAGGCACACCTGAGTATAAGTCGCACGAGCCAATAGGGGTGTGTATAAGCCTCAAATCCGCCTGATACGATTCGCTATCAATCCTTTAGGCTGGTTAAAGATTTTTTTGTATAACACTTTCAAAAAAGTACATTTCCAACAATGCTAATCTGAAAAATACTGTATTTTTCCGACGAAAAGGCACACCTGAGTATAAGTCGCACCAGTCTTAGCTAGTAATGACCTTTTTGTCCGGCCGTGGGAGCGCGTAGTACCCAACCAGTGAAGCCCAGATGAGGTATGCAGCCTCCAACCACAGCCCTGTAATCATAATTCCCCCCAAAAAAATCATAATTTAAAAAAATATGGAGGCACGAGAAAAAAATCCAACCTAGTTTTTGCAAAATCATCCCGCGTATTTGCAGGCAGACGGCTTGCACGAGAGTGCGGTCACTTTCCGAATGGTACTTCCAACACCCTGTCCAAAAAAAATGAAATAATTCATATATTTATTCTATGTTTCATAATGTCATACTATAAGATGTTAAATGAGTTCACCTGTGGTTCCACTGTTGATAATGAGACGGCTTAGTATGTACTCTGCTTTCTGAAGTTTTCCTGAAAAAAAAATCGGGATTCAAATTATTCCGGTTAAAGCCTTTTTTGGAATAAAGAAAAACAATGGGAAAAAAATGCAAATATTATATTTAAAAAAAATTGACCACATTTTTATTTATTTATTTATTTTTACTAAAAATATTATCTAGTTATCTACAATCTTTATTTAACAGGATATTGACACATTATTTAATATGCGTTCATGTAAGTATTTAGTTTTATTTATTCCTTTTTTTCAGTTAAAGCCTTTTTTGGATTAAAGAAAAACAATGGGAAAAAATGCAAATATTAGATAAACATTTTTTTTTTACCCACATTTTTATTTATTTATTTTTACTAAAAAATATTATCTAGTTATCTACAATCTTTATTCAACAGGACATTGACACATTATTTAATATGCATTAATTTAAGTATTTAGTTTTGTTTATTCCTTTTTTGGATTAAAGAAAAACAATGGGAAAAAAATGCAAATATTATATTTAAAAAAAACCCACATTTTTATTTATTTATTTTTACTAAAATATTATCTAGTTATCTACAATCGTTATTTAACAGGATATTGACACATTATTTAATATGCGTTCATGTAAGTATTTAGTTTTATTTATTCTTTTTTGGATTAAATAAAAACTGGGAAAAAATGCAAATATTATATTAAAAAATAATTTATTTTATTTAAAAAAAAATACCCAAATTTTCACTTATTTATTTATTTTTACTAAAAATATTATCTAGTTATCTACAATCTTTCATTAACAGGACATTGACACATGATCTACTTTCGCCGGCCGCGGACAGTGATGTGGCGGGCCGGATCTGGCCCGCGGCCCGCCACTTTGACACCCATGGTGAAAACCACCTGAGTTGAGGTACACCCGCGCCTGTCGTATGACCAGCTGAGGCGCCACGGGTGCACTGGGGTGACGTTTGTGAAGCAGCTTGCTCATTTTTAGCACCGCCCCGGACTGGTCGGTCCAGTAAAGGAAGCGATCCACCAAAAAAAGCAACGCCAACGCAAACTCCGCCTCCCGCGCTACGATGGCGGCCTCCAGGACGTTCTGCCGAAACAGCGAACCAACCGTGAGAACCGTCTCGGCACGATGTTGTGATGTTTGTTTATCACCAGGAGCTGAGAAAGATGGCCGCCGATGAGCTCGCTCAGGTTGCTTTTGTCGTTAGGGGTGACGTCCTGCTTGTACTGCCATTTTTCAGGGACAAAAGGCCACCGCATGTCCACGGCCTCCTGGAGAAGGAAAACCAACTCTTCGCACAGGGACTCTGATTTTTAAGACAACAGAAATGTCAGTATTAGAGAACATTTGACATAATGGACATAACATTTTCAAATGGGACTACAGTGGTACCTCTACTTACGAATGCTTCAACATACACATTTTTCAGGTTACGAAACTCTAATATGTTTTTATTCCAAGGTATGATCATCTGTCCAAGCTATGAAACATCAAAAGAGGTAGAGCATATATATTGAAAAATGTATACGTGCATTTATTTGTATACATATGATGCTCAATTTACGAAAAATATAATCTACGAAAAATCCAATTTGCGGAAAAATCCAATTTACGGAAAAATACAAATTACGAAAAATACAAATTACGAAAAATACAAATTACGAAAAATACAATTTACGAAAAATCCAATTTACGAAAAATCCAATTTACGAAAAAATCCAGTTTACGAAAAATCCTATTTACGAAAAATCCGTTTTACGAAAAATCCGTTTTACGAAAAATCCTATTTACGAAAAATCCTATTTACGAAAAATCCTATTTACAAAAAATCAAATTGACAAAAAATCAAATTGACAAAAAATCCAATTGACAAAAAATCCAATTGACAAAAAATCCAATTTACAAAAAATCCAATTTACAAAAAATCCAATTGACAAAAAATCCAATTGACAAAAAATCCAACTGACAAAAAAATCCAATTGACAAAAAATCCAATTGACAAAAAATCCAATTGACAAAAAATCCAATTGACAAAAAATCCAATTGACAAAAAATCCAATTGACAAAAAATCCAATTGACAAAAAATCCAATTGACCAAAAAATCCTATTTACAAAAAAAACTATTTACAAAAAATATCCTATCTACAAAAAAATCCTATTGACAAAAAAAACCTATTTACAAAAATATCCTATCTACAAAAAAATCCCATTGACAAAAAAATCCAATTGACAAAAAAGCCAATTGACAAAAAAATCCAATTGACAAAAAAGCCAATTGACAAAAAAATCCAATTTACAAAAAAACCCAATTTACAAAAAATCCAATTTACAAAAAATCCAATTGACAAAAAATCCAATTTACAAAAAAATCCAATTGACAAAAAATCCAATTTACAAAAAAATCCAATTTACAAAAAAATCCAATTTACAAAAAAATCCAATTTACAAAAAAATCCAATTTACAAAAAAACCCAATTTACAAAAAATCCAATTTACAAAAAATCCAATTGACAAAAAAATCCAATTGACAAAAAATCCAATTGACAAAAAAATCCAATTGACAAAAAATCCAATTTACAAAAAAATCCAATTTACAAAAAAATCCAATTTACAAAAAAATCCAACTTACAAAAAAATCCAATTTACAAACAACTTCTGGTACCAATTAATTTCATATGTAGAGGTAGTACCACTGTACTAAAAGCTTCATCTAACTGTAGAACAATTTGCTAAGCAACAGCACTCTCTAGTGGCAGACCTCTAGCACTGCAGTAGTTGAGCTTGTCTTTTTCAGTGATTTGCCCGCAGGCTCCTGTTCCTGCCGCGCCGAGGCACCTTTCAAGGGAAACCTTGACTTCCTGATTGGCCATTCTGCTCTCAAACATTAAAAACAACATAAAAATTAGGCTGCCATTGACAACAAAAAACGTCCAATTATTTCAAACTCACCTTTTCACTCGTGTCTATCACTGGAATCAATACAAATGTCCATGTCGCTCATTTCCAGTGCTTGATAGACGTCCAATCTGTTTGCGTTTCTCCTGCAGTGGCTGCTCGTCGTGGGGTGTTACCGTGACGCCCCCAAGAGGCGGGACTAGGGATCTGCAGGCGGGGACAACGATCAGAGAACTGCAAAACGTCCCTCCCCCCCGTGATAACTCACTGCTGACATCGCATGCGGTAAAATGGAACATCTGCCCAGGCTATTTCAAAATTGGGACTTTTAATACATTTTCTTGCCTTTTAATATATTTTTTTTAATCCTAGATGCTCCTTCAAACTCTACATTTATTACCAGCGTTACAGCGGCTTGAAGAATTGCAACCATCCTCGTGAAAAGGCAAGAAATACCCATACTTTGGATCTTTATTTCTTCATTTTAACCTATTATTTTTTACGTATCTCCACTTATATGAATACAAATAACTTGGATTCTTTGGAATTTAGTGTTTTGATTTATGTGGGATTTAGGCAATGACTTCTTACTCCTGAAAAAAGAATTTGGGAATAAATCCAGATGATGACTTACTTCACTTGTAACATTTTTACCCGCAAAGTCTTAAAGTTGGACAAGTGGGATTTAAGCACTAATCTGGAGTTTTAAAGTCTTAACTGCTGTCAGGAGGTGGAAAAAATCCAACAAAAAGCTTCTTTTTTGGATATCGGGTAGTGAGCAATCATGTTTTTAAGTCACAGGTGTCAAATTTTGTACCGAAGTGATGTTACAAATGGAACTCCCGTATTTTCTGGACTATAAGTTACAGTTTTTTTGGTTATTCTTACCTGAAAAACTGTGATTTAGCCCAAAAATCAGCTTGTCTATACACACTTATTGTATTTTCCCCTCATTCATGACCAGTTATTGTTCATTTAACAATTGAATATGTTATTAATCATATTTGATGAGTAGAAAAAGAGCTCAATACTGACCTTATGTGACCTGTGACTTGACCTTATGACCAACAGAAAAAAAAGATCTCGTTGTCCAAGATTAGAACGTTCACTTAGTTCGAGAAATGACCCAAAAAATGGATGTTTCCTCTCTTTATGTGGAATTTTTGACACACAGGATGTGATTTTTATGACTTGAGCAATGTGGGGAAACAAACCCAAACTTTTTCCCCCCTAAAAAATCAGGAGATAGTCAAAAACAACAACCGATACGCGATTGCCAATTCCATTATTTTGTGAAATAGGAAGTGAGAACGCTTTAGGTTGCATGCGGTCTAAACTTGTCAACATTAACACACCTTTTCCTGTGTGTGTGAGGCAAACGCTCACATCTGGCCTGCGACTGAACTAAAGCAGGAAGTGGGAAACAAAAGCGGGGCTAAAAACCTGCCACCAATGATTCATGGTCACATTCAACTCCACTCGGGACGTGGAGCGCCAAAAACGCCATCTTTTGGAGGGAAGAGAATCCAAACAGGACCCAAAAGCGTTTTTAGTCGGTGACATTTCCCTCCCAGCGGCGGCCTCGTGTCAGATGTCGCACAGCCAATAGCGACCTGTCAAGCTCCTTATCCCGCTGTTTTTTATAATCTGGCAGATCGAAGGGCTTGACTTTGCCATCGCCAGGCAACCACGCGTGCCAGAAAATCTCCCCCGCTGTGGGAAATATCTCAAATGCCTGATAAGAAGGCAGTTTTAAGTCAGAGTATCGTATTTTCCGCACTATAGACGTGCCGGATTATAAAACGGGGTAGTGGTAGTGGTGGTGGAAGTGGTGGTAGTGGTAGGAGTAGTAGTAGTAGGGGATTGTGTTATACATCTACTAGATGGAGCCGTAGTAGTGGTAGTGGTGGTAGTGGTGGTAGTGTTGGTAGTGTTGGTAGTGTTGGTAGTGTTGGTAGTGGTGGTAGTAGTGGTAGTGGTAGTAGTGGTAGTGGTAGTAGTAATAGTAGTAGTGGAAGTGGTGGTAGTAGTAGTAGTAGCAGTTGTAGTAGCAGTAGTAGTAGAAGTGGTAGTAGTAGTAGAAGTGGTAGTAGTAGTAGTCGTAGCAGCAGTAGTAGTGATACTAGTAGTAATAGTCGCAGCAGTAGTAGTGATACTAGTGGTAGTAGCTGTAGTAGTAGTCGTTGCAGTAGTAGTAGTAGTAGCAGTAGTAGTGATACTAGTGGTAGTAGTAATAGTAGTAGCAGTAGTAGTAGTAGTAGCAGTAGTAGTGATACTAGTGGTAGTAGTAATAGTAGTAGCAGTAGTAGTAGTAGTAGTGGCAGTAGTAATAGCAGTAGTGGTAGTAGTAGTAGTAAAAGCAGCAGTTGTATTAATAGTAGTATTAGTAGTAATAGTAGTAGTAATAGTAAAAGCAGCAGCAGTATTAATAGTATTAGTAGTAATAGCAGTAGTAGTAGTAGTAGTTAAAGCAGCAGTTGTATTAATAGTAGTATTAGTAGTAATAGTAGTAGTAGAAATAGCAGCAGTAGTAGTAAATAGCAGTAGTAGCAGTAGTAGTAGTAATAAGATTAGTAGTAGTAATAGCAGTAGTAGTAGTAGTAGTAATAGCAGTAGTAGTACTAGTAGTAGTAGTAGTAGTAATAACAGTAGTAGTAGTAATAGTAATAACAGTAGTAGTAGTAATAGTAATAACAGTAGTAGTAGTAATAGTAGTAGTAGTAATAGCAGTAGTAGTAGTAATAACAGTAGTAGTAGTACTACTAGTAGTAGTAGTAGTAATAGGAGTAGGAGTAGTAGTAATAGCGGTAGTAGTACTAGTAGTAGTAGTAATAATAGCAGTAGTAGTAGTAATAATAGCAGTAGTAGTAGTACTAGTAGTAGTAGTAATAGCAGTAGTAGTAGTAATAATAGCAGTAGTAGTAGTAGTAGTAATAATAGCAGTAGTAGTAGTACTAGTAGTAGTAGTAATAGCAGTAGTAGTAGTAATACCGGTAGTAGTACTAGTAATAGTAGTATTAGCAGTAGTAGTAGTAGTACTAGTAGTAGTAGTAGTAGTAGTAGTAGTAATAGCAGTAGTAGTAGGGGATTGCCACTGGATATAGCTGTTATAGTAGTAACGTTTAGGAGTTGTTTTATTTCCCAAAAATGCGACTCCAGTGCGACTGGATCGAGAAATACGGTATTTTTGTTTTGTAATATGCAACACAGCTGCAGAGAGCAGAAATCGAAATAAACACTGCCAAGTTGAATATTTCATAGGCCTGTCACCAGTTTTAGCAATTATCTTAAAATCCATTAATTAGCCCCGCGGCGCATATTAGCATAGAACGATGAAAATGAGCTGCTTTCAACAATTTGCCTGCCTGCACGCGTTTATGAGTGCGAGATGGAGGGAATCGGTGAAGCCTGTAATCGAGTGTCCGCCCACTGCTCTACAGCAGACATGGCAAAATGGCCGACACACAAACACCAGCAAAAAAACAGTGTATGTTTCTGACACCTAATCGCGTCGTCTTGTAAACGAGAAAAACAATTTATGGACAATTTGCATCGTATATATACCTGCACTGGTTTATTATCCATAAGCACCCAACTTGTATTATGGGATATTTGCCTCATGCATTCATCTAACAGCCAAAAAATACAGTATTTACATTTTCTTCAATCAAAATTAAATTTGAAAAAGTCTTTTGCTTTTTTACCAGAAAGAAATGAAATGAAATGTAGTAAAATGTGATAAATTCTTTTTTTAGTGCTCCTTATACTACTACTACTACTACTAAAACTACTACTACAACCAAAACTACTACCACTAGTACTACTAAAACTACTACTACTACCAAAACTACTACTACCAAAATGACTACTACTAGTACTACTAAAACTACTACTACTACAAAACCTACTACTACTAGTACTACTAAAACTACTACTACTACTACCAAAACTACTACTACTACTACCAAAACTACTACTACCAAAACTACTACTACTACTACCAAAACTACTTCTACCAAAACTACTATTTCACTAAAACTACTACTACTTCTACTACCAAAACTTCTACTACTACCAAAACTACTACCACTACTACTACTACTACTAAAACTACTACTACTTCTACTACCAAAACTTCTACTACTACCAAAACTACTACCACTACTATTACTACTACCACAACTACCAAAACTACTACCACTACTACTACTACTATTGCCAAAACTATTACCACTACTTCAACTACTACTACTACCAAAACTATTACCACTACTTCAACTACTACCACTACTACTACTATTGCCAAAACTATTACCACTACTTCAACTACTACTACTACTATTACCAAAACTATTACCACTACTTCAACTACTACTATTACCAAAACTATTACCGCTCTTTCAACTACTACAAAACTACTACCACTACTAGTACTACTACCACCAAAAACACTACCACTACTACTACTACTACTACTACTACTACCACCAAAACTACTACCACTACTACTACTACTACCAATACTACCACCACCACCACCATTATCACCATCACCACTACCACCAGTACCACCACTACTACCACCACTACCACCACTACCACCACTACTACCACCACTACCATCACTACCAACACCGCCACCACTCCCACCACTACCACCTCTACCATCACTACTACCACTACTACTACTACCACCACTACTACTACTACTACTACCACCACTACTACTACTACCACCACTACTACTACCACTACCACCACCACTACTCCTGTGTCTTATAATTCGGTGCGCCTTGTAGTGCGGAAAATATGATACGTGAAATGGCTTAAAAATGTGGATGCATTTTGAAATTTGACCAGTTCCCACAATTCCCTCCTGTACAAGTCTACCCAATTTGAGAAATTATAGTTGCATTGCACACAAGATAATAGACTGTGGCTTCCTGTCATCAGCACTGGTGGCTGCCAACTTGTCTTGACGAGTCACAGTACGGAATTTTAACATAATCACACAGCAGAAGCTAGTTAACATTTTTTGTTTGTTTAATATAGTGCGACTAAAGTGAGGAAGGAAACAACTTGAAGATGGAGACCCTCACGTCGGAGCAGTCGACCACCGTGGACGACTTGGTGGAGGCGTCCATTCGAGCCTTTGGTTTGTCATTTTCTATCGTCAATCATTGAGTGATGCAGACATTTTTGGTCGAATATTTCAATAGGTCTATAATTCACTATTTTTAATAGATTGTCTTTTTTTGTTTTCCACCACTAGCCAGTTATGTTTTTTTCATATTTTTTTAAGCTGTTGTTATCGGAAAAATATTATGTTAACAGATTCCTATTTTATTTTAGTTCCTTTGACAACGTTTGAAATAAAAAATTGTACTCCCCAAAAATGCGACTTAGTATCCAATGCGATTTATATATTGTTTTTTTTCCTCTTGATAGTATTTTTATTTTGTTTTAGCGAACCCAGGTGTTTGGCAGTGGGCGGAGTCTCTTGCGTCTCACCTGCGTTCCATTTCGTTAGCAGGGAATTTAGACATTTTGCTTTTTTAAAATGCATTTTTTGGAGGAAAAAAATACAATATGGTACCAATGATCTGTAAAGGGAGTAAATCAAGATTTTTTCATATTAGCCTATAACTAAGCAATATTTTTTCTGAATATTTTTCTATAATTTTATGTCCTGGATGAGTATTTATGTCATTTCCTGTGTTGTTTTTACGCCTAGATGAAAAAGGGGCGTTAGCCGACCCACCTCTGGTGCGAATGTTCCTGATGATGCACCCTTGGTACATCCCATCGACAGACATGGCCGCCAAGCTGATGCACAAGTATCCTTAAATTAGCATTTGTAGCCTCAAAAGTAGGCGTGTCCAGAAGACAAAATGTCCATTGATGGTAAAAAGACAAGAAAACTACAACCATATTTTTTAGATAACGTATTTTCACGACTATATGGCGTATCGTATTTTTAGCCGCAATGTCAATAACGAGTGCTATTTCTGTATTTTACACACAAAGGACGCACCGTTTTTATAGACGCAGCCAGGCATGGCAGCTTAAACATACACGCTACACCCACACGCTAAAACACGTTTTTAAAAAGGCAACGGAAGCAAAACTGAGTTTGGTTGTACTTTATTTAGCCATTTTACAATGTACTCATGTCATCATCACCCACAAATCCATCAAAGTTGCTTCGTAAAGCTGTGTTGATGCCGATCGCCAGGCCACAATCCATTCGCAAATAGTAGCTAGCTAGTAGCTAGCCTCCATGCTTCGTAAAGCTGTGTTGATACCGATCGCCAGGCCACAATCCATTCGCAAATAGTCGCTAGCTAGTAGCTAGCGTCCATGCTTCGTAAAGCTGTGTTGATACCGATCGCCAGGCCACAATCCATCCATTGGGTCTATTGACAAAAGAACTATATATCCCTGCAGTCACTGCGCAGTACTTTTTCTACGGGAAAATAGTAGAGTCGGGGGCTGCTTGCCGTAGTTGTGAGAGCTGTAGAGGATGGTGTACCCTATCAACTGATGTATTTTATTTTATCATGATAACAATTTAAGTATTGGTCCATATATAAGGCGCACTGGATTATAAGGCGCCCTGCCTATTTTGGAGAAAAATTAAAACTTTTATGTGCGCCTTATAGTCGTGAAAATACGGTATATAAGATTATGGAAAACCAATTGCTAATTGATAATCACAACCCCACCGAGCCGGAATCAAACCCACACCGCTTGCAGTGAGGTCAGGCAAAACAACCACTCCACCACCGAGCGGCTTATATAAAACCAATTCGTAATGATTGGAAATAACGGAAAATCTCCGTTAAGTGACTAATTCCATCTCATGTAAAAACTGAAAAATGTAGCAAAATGTAGACTGAATTGCAGATTCTTATGCGGGTCAAGGTTTCGGTTTTTCCTTGGACTCTTTTTGCCAGATCGCAAGAGGAAATCTGCACGGCAGAACGTCGAAGCAGAATTTGCCACCTCGTAAAGTAAGAAACAATCTCCCTCTCGCTCGATTCTTGGACGAGTCACGTTTTCTGCTCCACAGGTACTGGATCTCCGAGTTCCCAGCCGAGTTTAATCTGAACCCATCTTTGGCCGAGCAGATGAAGGACTTTAAAGATCTCCTAAGCACTGAAGGCAACGAGCGCCAGAGCAAGCTCATTGACCTCGAGAGCGTGTAGGCCTTACAAAGTCCTCCATCCGTCACCGCGTTAGCAATAAATCGTCCTTTTGTCCGTCTTATCTCAGGCCGTCTTATGAATGGAAGCGTCAGGTGGCCCAGCAGGTGGCGTCTGTCTCCAAAAAGAGGAAAATGTCCCTGCTTTTTGACCACCTGGACTCCTGCGAACTGGCCGAGCACCTGACCTACTTGGAGTACAAATCTTTCTGCAAGATTTTGGTCAGTATTAATGGACATATTTATTCTCATGTTAATGAACATATATACCGGATTTTCTCGCATATTAGCCGCATTCGCGTATAAGCCGTAGCTTTAAAATTGGCTTAAAATCGTTGAATTTGACAATTTCTCTCGTATAAGCCGCCCCAGGATTCCCAATTTTCACTTCCATATTCATTGTTTTAATAGGGAGTACAAATGTGTTACCTTGAAGGAAAAATCTTACGAATAATCATCGCACGTGGTATTTCTGGGATTCTGTATGAATCAAAAGGGTGTTGCTTGCACGTAGACAAATTCAAAAAGGAAGTCAGGTGAGCAGTACAACCAGGAAGTGTGTTCGTAGCGGTCTAGTTTTCACCAAGATTCTGGGTGCAATAATAGCATGAGATACACATTACGCAGGTATCAAGTTTGGTATTTTAAAGATCGATTGCAAGACGTTTTAATCAGCCTTAACAACTATTGGGATAGTATCAACCCTGTTTTCACGTTTTATGCAAGATACCTTTTTTTTTTAAATTTCATTCATAGACGTCAAAATGAATTTTGTTTACGATTTTATCTGTTTATCTTTTCTCTATTTTGAAATAAATTACCATATGGCATTTCTTCTTTATCACCTTGCATTTTCATGCATGCCAGATTTAATTTATGCGCATATAAGCCGAACCATTGATTCAGTCATCATTTTTTTGGCGACAAATACGGCGTATATGCTAGAAATTACGGTCAAAGACTGTTAGCTTTGGCTAATTTAGCACACTTTTTGAAAGGAACTACACAATCACCTCTAGAGCCAGCCCTTCTTGATGTGTTGGAATTTTTTGGGGGACTAAATTTTGCAGTGGAGGTTTGTGTTGGAAGATTTTGTAAGCAAAGAGGTCTAATTTTTATTTTTCAGTTTCAGGATTACCACAGTTTCGTGATGCACGGTTGCACGGTGGACAACCCTGTGTTGGAGCGCTTCATCACCCTTTTTAACAGCGTCTCCCAGTGGATCCAGCTGATGGTGCTCAGTAAGCCCACGGCACCCCAAAGAGCTTCGGTCATCTCGCACTTTATCAGAGTTGCGCAGGTTCGTTTTTAAATCATCTCCTGTCAGGTCGCCTGCTTATCTGTCTTCAACATTCCCATATTAGCGGTTAATTTACTGCTTTATTTAGTTTTCCTCATATTGCCTTATCCTTTCAGTACAGAAGCATTTTCTGAATTTAGGAAATTAATAACGCTTCAGCTGTCGTGTTCATTTCCTTCATCAGACATTAAATTCCAGAACAACTGCTACGTCAACAGATACCTATTCAGCGCCTTGTTCTCCATCTTAGTATTGTTATTTTAACTTCATCAAATTCAAAATTCCCTTCCCAAAAATGTCAGCTTACCATATTGGCCCGAATATAAGACGCCTACTTTATTTTCAAGACTCGAGTTTGAAAAAAGACTTTTTGAACACCAGATTCAATTTTTATACAGAAAACGATGACAATATATCTGAAACAAATGATTGTAACAACATATCCAATATGTAAACTAAAGTGCAATCACATTTGTAAATGAATTGACCCGAATATAAGACGACTCCCTCATTTTCAAGACTCGAGTTTGAAAAAAGACTTTTTGAACACCAAATTCAATTTTTATACAGAAAATAATGAGAATATATCTGAAGTAAATAATTATAACAACATATTCAATATGTAACCTAAAGTGCAATCACATTTGTAAATGAATGGCTGCTATTGGCCCGAATATAAGATGACCCCCTCATTTCAAGAGTTTAAAAAAGACTCTTTGAACACCAAATTCAATTTTTATACAGAAAATAATGGGACTATATCTGAAATAAATGATTATAACAACATATTCAATATGAAACCTAAAGTCCAATCACATTTGTAAATGAATGGCTTCAATTGGCCCGAATATAAGACGACCCCCTCATTTTCAAGAGTTTAAAAAAGACTCTTTGAACACCAAATTCAATTTTTATACAGAAAATAATGGGAGTAAATCTGAAATAAATGATTATAACAACATATTCAATATGTAACCTAAAGTCCAATCACATTTGTAAATGAATGGCTTCTATTGGCCCGAATATAAGACGACCCCCTCATTTTCAAGAGTTTAAAAAAGACTTTTTGAACACCAAATTCAATTTTTATACAGAAAATAATGAGAATATATCTAAAGTAAATAATTATAACAACATATTCAATATGTAACCTAAAGTCCAATCACATTTGTAAATGAATGGCTTCTATTGGCCCGAATATAAGACGACCCCCTCATTTTCAAGAGTTTAAAAAAGACTTTTTGAACACCAAATTCAATTTTTATACAGAAAATAATGAGAGTATATCTGAAATGAATGATTATAACAACATATTCAATATGTAACCTAAAGTCCAATCACATTTGTAAATGAATGGCTGCTATTGGCCCGAATATAAGACAACCCCCTCATTTTCAAGAGTTTAAAAAAGACTTTTTGAACACCAAATTAAATTTTTATACCGATAATAATGACAGTACATCTGAAATAAATGATCATAACACTATATTTGAGAGAAAAATCATGTTATTCTGCCTCATTCAAATCATGCAAAAACTGTCTAACACATCTTAGTAGAGGATGGTGTACCCTATCGACTGATTTATTTTATTTTATCGTGAAAACAATTTTAGTATTGGTCCATATATAAAGCGCACTGGATTATAAGGCGCCCTGTCAATTTTGGAGAAAATTGAAAACTTTTATGTCGCCTTATAGTCGTGAAAATACGGTACACGTTATTTTACGGGCGGTATGAGGGTGAATCCAATGACCTGAATGAGTGGATCCCCCTCGGGCAACTCAGCTGCGGCCCCATTGATTTTTGCAGGGAGGTGAAGGGCATCGCGGGTCCCCTGCGGCGGGCCATTGGCAACGTGTCGCCACTTTGATGGGGCTCAGTTCAAGCGCAACCCAAACTCGCTCCTTGATAACCCTTTTTTTCCCACCACTCAGCCATTGTTTCCCTTCGACTCCCCGACAGAAACTGCTGCAGCTGCAGAACTTCAACACCCTCATGGCGGTGGTAGGCGGCCTCAGCAACAGCTCCATCTCCCGCCTCAAAGACACGCAGGCGCACATCAGCGCCGAGAGCAGGAAGGTACGTAGAACCCCGATTGCCCCCCTCTCAAAGAACCGCCTTCCAAAATCCCCTCCTCAGGTTTTCGACGGTCTGGTCGAGCTGGTGACCTCGTGCGGGAACTACAGCCAGTACCGAAAGCGCTTCTCGGAAAGCTCCGGTTTCCGATTCCCCATCCTGGGCGTGCACCTGAAGGACCTGATCGCCGTGCACGTGGCGCTGCAGGACTGGAGCGACAAGGAGAAGACGCGGGTCAACCTGGTGAAAACCCAGCAACTCTACGCCATCTTGCAGGAGTTGGCGCTGATCCAGAACACCCCACCCAACGTGGACGCCAACACTGACCTGCTAAACCTGTTGACAGTGGGTGCTGGTGATACAGGATACAGGCAATAAAAAGCCGCTATCTGTCCTAATCGGGTTCTAATAAGCAGAATTGGGCCACTTCCTGTTGTGCACAGGTATCTTTGGACCAGTACCACACTGAGGAGGAGATCTACCAGATGTCTTTGCAGAGGGAACCTCGCAAGTCGGCGGTAATAGCAGTCCGGCGTGTGGTTAGGGGTGTGTCAATGTATCGAAATTGGGATATACAGTGGTGCCTCTACATAAGGACATAATGCCGCTCGTCCGGTCAAGATTATTCTGTCGAGCGACATTATGTCCTGCCCATTTAAGGCCTCAAATCAAAACAATTACAAGGTTATCGATTCGATCCAATTGCGTAAGCAAGAAACAAAACAATTCCATAATCAAGCAAACCTAGCGTCAAACCTAGCGATAGCCATCCGCTGAATCAACAACAATTTAAGCGTCCTTCACAGATCTTCATTGCGAACTTGTATCTGGGGAAAGGGTTGAGGCGTATCTTCCAGTCATCAGTCCTCGGAGCAAGGACTCAGTGTATTGTTAAGTCATTGCGAACTTGTATCTCTAGCTGGAGCCAGCTGTCCTGGAGAGTGACCTTGTAGTAAGCGTTTGTCTTCGTTGAAAGCACATATTAATTCATGTATATTATAAGGCTTTATATTCATTGCAAACACATTTATAATAATGATTACTCCAACAGTAAGCCACCCAGCGATGGCTGAAAACCAAAGGGTAAGCAACCCAAAAATGGCTGAAAATCAAAGGGAAAAACAACCAAGAAATGCCTTCAAATGAACAGAAATGCAAACAAATTCAACAGGAAATGACCTGAAACAAATGTTCATTCGCTGTCAACCTCCCACTTCAAATAAATTGGACATCTCTTAGTTTAGAAAGTATGATCGTTATCCAGACAAAGCGTATCGTGCTAATCCCCTCACCCTAACATGAATGTTTGTCCTGTAGCAGAACGCTAACGTCGCTCCAGCTCCGGACCCCAAGTCCACCGTCATCGGTGAGTGGGCCGTGTCGGTGAAACCCAACGCCGACCCGGCGGTCATCAAGACCCACATCGAGAAGATGGTGGAGGTAATCCAAAAAAATCACGGTTTCCCATGCTCCTCCTCTCGGTTAATCGACTCTCCCAACCCCGCCATAGTCCGTCTTCAAGAACTTTGACTCGGACGGTGATGGTCACATATCCAGGGATGAGTTCGAAGCCATCAGGAACAACTTCCCCTACCTTAGCAAATTCGGAGAACTGGACAAGAACCAGTAAGGCTTCCATCCGTTTCCTCCCGGGAAGTCACGGGTGGTCGACTGGGCGTGTACCTTGCTTCACAGGGATGGGCAAATCAGCCGTGAGGAGATGATCGACTACTTCATGAGGGCCAGCTCGCTTCTCAACTGCAAGATGGGATTCATTCATACCTTCGCCGAGGCCACTTATGTCAAGCCCACCTTCTGCGAGCACTGCGCTGGCTTTGTGAGTTATTATTATTACCATTGGTTTCGGTGGGTTTGTTTTTCTTTTAGAAAAAGGTACTTTTTTTTTTGCTAAACTCTTGCTTATTTGCTGCCAGGTCAGCTCGTAGCCAATTTATTCCAATCCCCGGGGAAGGAAGATAATTGTATGTGATGACGCGTTTGTGCGTGGGTCTTGACATTTCGGATTTGGCTGGAAGGAAGTGGTTCTCAAAACAGAAGCGGGGGGAGATAAGGACTCCGAATACATGTCAGTGGCACCTCCTCATTTCCCTGGTTTCCATTCCAACATAATTACTGGATATGCTGCAACCACTTTAATACACTATACCGTATTGGCCTGAATATAAGACGACTCTCTTATTTTCAAGAATCGTGTTTAAAAAAGACTTTTTGAACTCCAAATATTAAATTTTTATACAGAAAACTGACAGTATATCTGAAAAAAAAGATTATGACAACATATTCAATATGTAAACTAAAGTACAATCACATTTGTAAATGAATTGACCCGAATATAAGACGACTACCTCATTTTCAAGACTCAAGTTTGAAAAAAGACTTTTTGAACACCAAATTCAATTTTTATACAGAAAATAATGACAGTTTATTTAAAACAAATGATTATAACAACATATTCAATATGTAAACTAAAGTACAATTACATTTGTAAATGAGTTGACCCAAATATAAGACGACCCCCTTATTTTCAAGAATCGAGTTTAAAAAAGACTTTTTGAACACCAAATTCAATTTTTATACAGAAAATAATGATAGTTTATTTGAAAAAAAAGATTATAACAACAAAAATGAATAGCTACTGCTTTTAAAAATATAATTTTACCAATATACTACGATAAAACAACAAAATTGCTATAACTGAATTAACCATACAAGTGAAGTAAGTCTGACTGTAACTAAGGAGTTAAGCTGAGCATTCGCTTTAAAGATATCTGAGCCCATCTAGCTTTGTGAATGGGTATAATATCTAGACCCCGAATGTAAGACGACCAACATTTTTTCAGTCTTATTTCACGGCTTGTGCAGCCCATATTCAATGAATTAAAAAAAAAAATCTGCGGGCCAATAAAAACTGGGCAGCGGGCCGGAGTTTGAACACATTCGGTGTGTGCGATGCTAACCCGCCTCACTTTGTAGCCCACTGTTTGTCTTTTTGTGTTTTACGAGTGTGTGTTGCGAGAGGTCAGGGTATTTCCTGCGCCCTCAGATGTTCCAGGGATCGTGTGTGATCTCGCTTTCATGTCATTGTTCCTTCCCCCCGCCGACACCGCCCCTCCGCCATGCCGCTTGATGTGGTCCGCCTCCATTCTCCCAGCATCCCACGGAGCTCCTCTCATGTCGCAATTTACCCTCTGCTCAATTGTGCGTTCATGAAAAGTTCAGTAAAATTGTCAAAATACGTGATTTAAAGTCTGTAATCCCACCCTCTAATAAAAATAAACTCAATTGTGGCTTTTCTCAAGGTAAAAAGCAGCAGTCATGAGATTTGTCATTTTTTGCTGCCATCTAGTGGCTAACAGTGTAAGTTCCCAGAAAGAAATTATGGAAGATACCGTATTTTCCGGAGTATAAGTTGCTCCCGAAGAACCTTTTCACCTCTTCATATTCAAAAAATTGTCCCAGAATGTATTTTCAATGCATTTATTGGTACATCAATTGCAAATTTAAGCCCACCCACCATCCAAAATTCAATTTTTGTAACCATTTTTGTTGTTGTTGTTTTTTTACAGATATGGGGCTTCTACAAACAGGGCTACAAGTGCAAAGGTAAGAGTCTTTCACTTCCAACATCGAAAACAATGTTTTTCTTGAAAAACTGCCCCCCAAAAAACAAAGATTGTCCACCCCCAACGTTCAGACTCCCCCTGGTTCGTCGAGTTGTTGTCCGGCCCGGTCGGCCTGGTGGTGTGTTTGTGCGAGTGCTCGTGCGTTTGCATGGCGTGCAGTAGTAACTTCGCCCCGTCTGACCCCTGTTCCCCACCCCGTTCCCTTTGGGCATGGCGTCCCCCGACTCGCCGCCGTCTCTCCCTGCCTCTCTTGCGAACCCCCCGCTCTGGGCTGCTCCTCCGCCACCTCTCCCTGCTGCCGTCTCGCCCCCCCGCGGGTTCAGCCTGCGGGGTCAACTGCCACAAGGCATGCCGGAGCCGGCTGGCCGTGGAATGCCGGAAGAGAACCAAGAGCATCAGCCACGAGACGCCGCCGGCTCTTCAAGCCAGATCGTACAGCTTCCCGCCACCTGCTAACCCTTCGTCTAACTTTCAGAACAATGGTAAGAAATTCCAAAACATGGGTTGTCATTTTAACGCTATGAGGATCTATGTTCCCGGGAAATTACATTTTAACTATATAAAGTGTCTACTGAATTGGCCTGAACATAAGACGATATTTTTTTGCATTGAAGTAAGTAAGAAATTCCAAAACACGGGTTGTCATTTTAACGCTATGAGGATCTATGTTCCCGGGAAATTACATTTCACTTATATGAAGTGTCTACCCGAATATAAGACGATGTTTTTTGCATTGGAGTAAGAAATTCCAAAACACGGGTTATCATTTTAACGCTATGAGGATTTATGCTCCCGTGAAACTACATTTCACTTATATAAAGTGTCTACTGAATTGGCCCGAATATAAGACGAAGTTTTTTGCATTGAAGTAAGAAATTCCAAAACACGGGTTATCATTTTAACGCTATGAGGATGTATGCTCCCAGGAAATTACATTTTAACAATATAAAGTGTCTACTGAATTGGCCCGAATATAAGACGATGTTTTTTTGCATTGCAAGTAAGTAAGAAATTCCAAAACGCGGGTTGTCAATTTAACGCTGTGAGGATTTATGCTCCCGTGAAACTACATTTCACTTATATAGTGTCTACTGAATTGGCCCGAATATAAGACGATGTTTTTTTTGCATTGAAGTAAGAAATTCCAAAACGCGGGTTGTCAATTTAACGCTATGAGGATTTATGCTCCGGTGAAATTACATTTTAATTATATAAAGTGTCTACTGAATTGGCCTGAACATAAGACGATATTTTTTTTGCATTGAAGTAAGTAAGAAATTCCAAAACGCGGGTTGTCATTTTAACGCTATGAGGATTTATGTTCCCGGGAAATTACATTTCACTTATATGAAGTGTCTACCCGAATATAAGACGATGTTTTTTGCATTGAAGTAAGAAATTCCAAAACACGGGTTGTCATTTTAACTCTATGAGTATGTATGCTCCCGTGAAATTACATTTTAATTATATAAAGTGTCTACTGAATTGGCCCGAATATAAGACGATATTTTTTTGCATTGAAGTAAGTAAGAAATTCCAAAACGTGGGTTGTCGTTTTAACACAATGAGGATCTATGCTCCCGTGAAATTACATTCCACTTATATAGTGTCTACCGTATTGCCCCGAATATAAGACGATGTTTTTTTGCATTGAAGAAATTCCAAAACACTTAATAATAAAAACTAGACTGACCTGTGTATGGTAAATTCGGGTTATCACGTCGACTTAAAAGCCGAAAAAAGCCCGGTCAAATGTTTGTCCGCACTCGTTTTTGTTTTCCAATTCGATTCCCCAATTAATGTATGTTTCTGTGTTTTTTATCCGTTCCAGTAATTGCCGAGGAGGATTTGAATGAAGTACAAGAAGGAGTATTTGACGTGCACTTATAAAAGGTGAGCATTGTTGACGCCCACTAGCAAAATAGTTTACGACGTATTTTTTTGCCAACATTTTGTTATGCTCTATATTTTAGGCTATAGTTATACTAAAAATGACATAAAAATTTTGGCGTAGCGCCACCCCCCCCAAAACAGAGCATCTCCTTTTAGCACTTTGATTTATAACCCCCCACCCGCCATCCTAGCACCACTGCTGTTCACAGCCCGCCGTGCTATTGATCCAGAAGAAAAATGAAAAAAGGATATGAGGGAAATTGAATAGCGGACCAGCTAATTACAACTTGTGATAGCAGGCTGGAAATAAGCTGAAATTGTTAGCGGCCACTCGCTGTGACATTGATTGCAAGGAAAGGGTTTGCGTCAAAGTACTTTAGCATTCATGTGGTTCTGTTTTTTAATACACATATAAAGTCACGCATTTCACATTGTGAGGGCAAAGAATTGTGTGTTGAGTTCTGGCATGTTATTAGATATTAGATGTTATTAAATAATATGAAATAAACATAGTTTTTCACCTATTGCAGAATATAGTCGTATCTCTACTTACGAAATTAATTGGTTCCAGAACCTTTTTTGTAACTTGAAAATTTCGTAAGTAGAGGTGTACTTTATATGTAAATTCTCTTAATTCGTTCCACCGTCCTCACACAACTACCAACTAAACCCTTTAAAATTGGTCATAGTGTCCCAATTTTGGATGAAAGATGTGAAGAAACACAAAAATGAGAGAAATTTATCAGGAAATTATTTATTGAAGTCTTAAAATATATAAACCATATGAAAATTGGTTTTAAATGTCTAAATAATATTAAATAGACACCATTAAAAACACTTTCAGTTTTTCACCTATTGCAGAATACATTCGTACCTCTACTTACGAAATTAATTGGTTCCAGAACCTTTTTTGTAACTTGAAAATTTCGTAAGTAGAGGTGTACTTTATATGTAAATTCTCTAATTCGTTCCACAGTCCTCACACAACTACCAATTAAACCCTTTAAAAATGGTCATAGTGTCCCAATTTCGGATGAAAGATGTGAGGAAACACACAAAAATCAGAGAAATTTATAAGGAAATTATTTATTTAAGTATTAAAATATATAAACCATATGAAAATGTGCACTGTGAAATACTTCCCTCCGTGGCCATTATTATGGGAGACGTAATACAAGTGTTTGTCTGCCAGATGGCGGCAAGAGCCCGTTCTAGCTGAAAGCCGTCCACTTTGTAGTACATATTAGGCTTTTACGTGTGCCCGATTGTGTGTGTGAAAATATGTGCCACATTGCATTTATACTGTTTTTAATCGCTTAATAAGGGGAATTGCAATCATTAATAAGAGGAGCATTTAGCTAGTAGAGGTTAGCAATGTTGTGAGAAGTGAGAATCAATACATCCGCGGCAATATTTTCAAAATAAAATAATGGATAAGGAAATGCATTTACTTTTTGGGCATTTCGTAACTTGGATCTTTTTTGCATCTCGAGTCACTCATTTGCATAAATCACAACATCCAAATAGTTCATTTAAATAGAATGTATTTATAGTTGCATACTATCTTTTACCACACGGTGTCAGTGTTGACCTGTGTGAATCCCTGAATTGAAAATAACCGACAAGGACTCCCTCCCTGCCGTTGACAACAATAGAAATCCAATTCACTTAAACTTACTGTGGAAGCTCATCTTTCAGTGCCATTGACGGCTATAGACGTCCCATCCATTTGGACTGGGAGGGGCAAAGACCCTCAAACGCATTCCGTTGATGGACGCTCATATCATTGTCGTCCGAGGAGGACATTGCGGTTTTTTACAAGCCCATAAGACAGGATTAGTCACCAACCGGTTTTTATGAGGGAAACATCTGAAAGGCATGTAAAAGCTGGCTTTTATTAAAGACCCGTTAAGTCCGCTTTATATCCTACAGAAATTGCCGCTTTATGTAAGCACAACCTTGATTCGTGCAGGTTTATCAAGTGGTGCCTGTGAAGGATGTAAGAAAAAAATTGTGTGAATAGAACTGCGCTCGGTTAAAAAGACGGTACATTTTTTGTCCTATTGAGCGCCGCACATTGTTTCAAATATGTGGTAGAGTCATTTTGTTGTTGTTGCACGTTTATAGCAATATTTAGCAATTTCGGTTTTGATTTCTAAAGAAGTGCTAAACTAAATTGTAATTTTAAATCCAAATTTTAGATCTAAATACAAAATAAATATTACATCTAAACCCTAAATATACATTTTAGATCTAAATAAAAACATAATATTAAAACTAAACCCTAAATATAAATCCCAAATGAAAATCCCAAATCTAAATCCTAAATCTAAATCCTAAATCTAAATCCTAAATCTAAATCCTAAATCTAAATCCTAAATCTAAATCCTAAATCTAAATACTAAATCTAAATCCAAATCTAAATCTAAATCTAAATCTAAATCCTAAATCTAAATCCTAAATCTAAATCCTAAATCTAAATCCTAAATCTAAATCCTAAATCTAAATCCTAAATCTAAATCCTAAATCTAAATCCTAAATCTAAATCCCAAATCTAAATCCTAAATCTAAATCCCAAATCTAAATCCCAAATCTAAATCCCAAATCTAAATCCCAAATCTAAATCCCAAATCTAAATCTTAAATCCTAATCCTAAATCTAAATCCTAAATCTAAATCCTAAATCTACATCCTAAATCTAAATCCGAAATCTAAATCCGAAATCCGAAATCCGAAATCCGAAATCCGAAATCCGAAATCCTAAAAACGAAATCCTAAATCCGAAATCAAAAATCCGAAATCGAAATCCTAAATCGAAACCCTAAATCCAAAATCCTAAATCCGAAATCCGAAATCCTAAAAACGAAATCCTAAATCCGAAATCCGAAATCCGAAATCCGAAATCCGAAATCCGAAATCCGAAATCCTAAATCGAAATCCAAAATCGAAATCCTAGATCTAAATCCCAAATGCTAAATCTAAATGCTAAGTCTGAATCCTAAATCTCTCAACTAAATATTTAGCTAACATGTTAATTCAAATGACCAGAAATGTATATCATATAAGTAATTAAAAATAACCAAAACACAATGTTTTATACCCAAAATTATTCATGAAAAAATAAATATATTTATATCTTTAATCAACCTTTTTTCTTCTCACGCAACTATACCTAATTTTTGGTGTGGGAAACTGCAATTTTTGGCTTTATTTCTCTTTATTTTGGCTTAATTTTGACGCCACACCTGTTCATTTTAAAGCTGCTCTTGTCAATTTCCCCACCTGCATGTCATTAGCCAAACGGGCAAAATGGACACCAACCGATCGTTTGTTTTCGAATGTTGTAAAGCGTGTTCTTCCCATCTTCCTCCATTTTTATTTACGAGGGTGCCGTAATAGGCTCCGATGATTACGCATCATGGACCTGGCCATATTTTGCCACGCACGCGACATGTTAATGAGATTGATGTATCACACCGGCGCGGAGAAAAACACAATCGATGGTCTTTTGTTAGCATTTATATGGCTTTTGCTCGGGTACGGCCGACAGAGTACCCGCAAAACCTAATAAAAGCACTGAGGGTGTCGGCGCTAACAGTTGATAGCCGACCGAGCGATGTTGTCCACTTAGCAGAGGCCGTTAAACATCATCCCGCCGCTAAACGGCCTCTCGCATTAGCGCGTTAGCGAGCGTCATAAACGCTAGACGGTCACCTCCGGCCGGAGGCGTTTTAACTTTTGGAATGACCGTATTATCCAGACTATAAGTCGCGTTTATGTTTAATAGTTTTGCCGGGGGTACGACTTCCGTGTGAAATTATTCGTACATTGTTATTTTGACATTGAACTGCAAGAAGGCGCGCTAGGTCTGAATGATTTCAACGTTAGTGTTAGCCTGTTGGTGGTAGTAGTAGTAGTGGTAGTATTAATAGTACTAGTAGTAGTAGTAGTTGTTGTAGTAGTAATAGTAGTGCTAGTAGTAGTAGTGGTGGTAGTAATAGTAGTGCTAGTAGTAGTTGCAGTAGTAATAGTAGTGCTAGTAGTAGTAGTGGTAGTAGTAATAGTAGTGCTAGTAGTAGTAGTAGTGGTAGAAGTAGAAGTAGTAGTAGTATTGGTAGAAGTAGTAGTGGTAGAAGTAGTAGTAGTGGTAGAAGTAGTAGTAGTGGTAGAAGTAGTAGTGGTAGTGGTAGAAGTAGTAGTGGTGGTGGTAGAAGTAGTAGTGGTAGAAGTAGTAGTGTTAGTAGTAGTAGTGGTGGTGGTAGAAGTAGTAGTGGTAGTGGTAGAAGTAGTAGTGGTGGTGGTAGAAGTAGTAGTAGTAGTAGTAGTGGTAGTAGTAGTGGTGGTGGTGGTAGTAGTAGTAGGAGTAGTAGTAGTAGTAATAGGAGTAGTAGTGGTAGAAGTAGTAGTGGTAGAAGTAGTAGTAGTAGTGGTAGAAGTAGTGGTAGTAGTGGTAGTAGTAGTAGTGGTGGTAGTAGTAGTGGTAGTAGTAGTAGTGGTGGTAGTAGTAGTAGTGGTAGTGGTAGTAGTGATAGTGGTAGTAGTAGTAGTGGTAGTAGTAGTGGTAGTGATGGTGGTAGTAGTAGTAGTGGTAGTAGTAGTGGTAGTGATGGTGGTAGTAGTAGTAGTGGTAGTAGTATTAGTGGAAGTAGTAGTAGTGGTGGTGATGATGGTAGTATTAGTAGTGGTAGTAGTAATAGTGGTAGTAGTAGTAGTGGTAGTAGTGGTAGTAGTAATAGTAGTAGTAGTGGTAGTAGTGGTAGTAGTAGTAGTAGTGGTGGTGATGGTGGTAGTAGTAATAGTGGTAGTAGTAGTAGTGGTGGTGATGGTGGTAGTAGTAATAGTGGTAGTAGTAGTAGTGGTAGTAGTAGTAGTGGTGATTGTGGTAGTAGTAGTAGTTAGAAGTTTTGTTATACGTCCACCAGATGGAGCTGCGGTAGTAGTGTTTAGTGTCAGGCATCCACTGACGCTAGGGGGAGCAGGGCAAACCTACTACGCCATTAATTTGATGTGAAAATAAAAGATACTCATCTAGATAACTGGTATTATCATTGAAAAACCGTTTTTTTGGAGGACACTCGTGCCCCCTTTAATAGATGGCACCCTAAGCAGTCGCCCACCTTCCCTAACGCAAAAACCAGCCCTGTTTCTGCCATCTGAAGCCTTTCATATGCAAATGAAAAAATTGTTCTAATAGGCCCGAAAAACAGAAGGCTTTTGAATCTAGATTTGAGACAGATTTGACTGGGCGCAGCGTGCATCTTATCTTCATCTCCCGTGTGAAACGGTGAGTTTTTAACATCCTGACGCAAAGAAAAAAAAACACAGAGTGAGCATGAAAGTCAAACATAATCCATATCTCTTGGCGCTAATCTCTTTGATTTCAGCGAATTTCCCTTTGCGGCCAAATCAAAAAGGGCCTATCTATATACCCCCCCCTCTCTGTGTTTTTAAGTTATTATTTTAAGATATTTTCAAGGCGACAAGGTTTTCCTTTGCACACTTTGTGGGATTAACTCAATTCAAAGCGGCTGCCCGAAATGGAAAAGATGTCTATCGCCGATGTTCTTTCATTCATCTCACCTCCTCCAAATTCGGGGTGAGGAAGGTTGTCTCCTTTCATGCCGGATCCCCTCGTGCTAAATTATATTTGGACGGATTAGCGTTGCGTTCAATTGGATATGCTAATCTGGCAGCGCTCTTCCCTGACGAGCCTCAAATTTCTTAAGTGGGGCGAGACGACGTCATTCACATACAGACACAAGTCCATATTACAACATATTTAGCTTATCTGTGTTTATCGTACACATAGATCTTCGTTAATATAGTATATTAGCAAAAAAAAGTGAAATTTACCACAATAGAAGAGCTGAAATACACATATACAGTAAATAAAGAACAGTGTAAATTGCACAAACCCTGAACCCTAAAAATAGAGTACACTAAAATCCAAAATAATCAAAATAATTGACATCATCTGAATTTGGTGCTCAGTTGATGCTTTAGATGGCTTTTTGCCCTTTTTTAAACACTTTTTACAGTAAGAAAAAAACCCTGAACCCTAAAAATAGAGTACACTAAAATCCACAATAGTTAAAATAATTGACATCATCTGAATTTGGTGCTTAGTTGATGCTTTAGATGGCTTTTTGCCCCTTTTTAAACACTTTTTACAGTAAGAAAAACAATTGCACAAACCCCGAACCCTAAAAATAGAGTACACTAAAATCTAAAATCATCAAAATAATTGACATCTGAATTCGGTGCTCAGTTGATGCTTTAGATGGCTTTTGCCCTTTTTTTTTACACTTTTTACAGTAAGAAAAAAATTGCACAAACCCCGAACCCTAAAAATAGAGTACACTAAAATCCAAAATAATCAAAATAATTGACATCATCTGAATTTGGTGCTCAGTTGATGCTTTAGATGGCTTTTTGCCCTTTTTTAAACACTTTTTACAGTAAGAAAAAAACCCTGAACCCTAAAAATAGAGTACACTAAAATCCACAATAGTTAAAATAAATGACATCATCTGAATTTGGTGCTTAGTTGATGCTTTAGATGGCTTTTGCCCCCTTTTTTTTTACACTTTTTACAGTAAGGAAAATGTTGCACAAACCCCGAACCCTAAAAATAGAGTATATATAGTAAGGCTTTTTTCTTTAAAAAATCGACATAGTATAGTAAGGCTGAGAAAGTCGGAGAATAAATCTGACTTCTGATTCTTCTCCTAGTTATTGCTGTGGTCCTTTATTGAGGTAATGAAAAGGATAGATATAACTTCCAATCATTTCATTTCAGAAGTCACTGTGGTCCAGTGGCAAAGACAATGGGTCAGAACTTCAGGTGGACTCAAGTTCAAATCAGGAGTGAGTTCAATTCCACTCTTTGCAATTCATGTGGGAGATGGGGTTCGAATCCGGCTCTCGTTTGGCTAACCACTACACTAGTAGTTCAGTAAATGGGAAATCCTTTTTTCATTCAAATAAAGACTTAGTCATTTTTTTCAGCAAAACAATATTTCCGGTCAGCCTTCGGCTGACCGGAAGACAGTTGGGAGGGGGGATCCCTGGTGGTGTTCGACAGTCGGCCTTCGGCCGACTGCCGACACCATACAGTCGTTGACTGGCGACACCGGGACGTGAACCCTCGACACCCACGTCGCAGGCAGGTGACTTACCCACTACACCACGAGGCGGCCCGCCTATATACGATTGGAAGTTATATTTATCCTTTTCATTACCTAAATAAACAATTTGAGAATTGCAAAGAGTGGAATTGAACTCACTCCTGATTTAAACTTGAGTCCACCTGAAGTTCTGACCCATTGTCTTTGCCACTGGACCACAGTGACTTCTCAAATGAAGTGATTGGAAGTTATATCTATCCTTTACATTACCCCAATAAACAATTTGAGAATTGCAAAGAGTGGAATTGAACTCACTCCTGATTTGAACTTGAGTCCACCTGAAGTTCTGACCCATTGTCTTTGCCACTAGACCACAGTGACTTCTGAAATGAAGTGATTGGAAGTTATATTCATCCTTTTCATTACCTCAATAAACAATTTGAGAATTGCAAAGAGTTGAATTGAACTCACTCCTGATTTGAACTTGAGTTGACCTGAAGTTCTGACCCATTGCTTTGCCACTGGACCACAGTGACTTCTGAAATAATGTGATTGGAAGTTATATTCATCCTTTTCATTACCTCAATAAACAATTTGAGAATTGCAAAGAGTGGAATTGAACTCACTCCTGATTTGAACTTGAGTCCAACTGAAGTTCTGACCCATTGTCTTTGCCAGTGGACCACAGTGACTTCTGAAATGAAGTGATTGGAAGTTATATTCATCCTTTTCATTACCTCAATAAACAATTTGAGAATTGCAAAGAGTTGAATTGAACTCACTCCTGATTTGAACTTGAGTTGACCTGAAGTTCTGACCCATTGCTTTGCCACTGGACCACAGTGACTTCTGAAATAATGTGATTGGAAGTTATATTCATCCTTTTCATTACCTAAACAAACAATTTGAGAATTACAAAGAGTGGAATTGAACCCACTCCTGATTTGCACTTGAGTCCACCAGAAGTTCTGACCCATTGTCTTTGCCACTGGACCACAGTGACTTCTGAAATGAAGTGATTGGAAGTTATAGCTATCCTTTTCATTACCTCAATAAACAATTTGAGAATTGCAAAGAGTGGAATTGAACTCACTCCTGATTTGAACTTGAGTTGACCTGAAGTTCTGACCCTTTGCTTTGCCACTGGACCACAGTGACTTCTGAAATAATGTGATTGGAAGTTATATTCATCCTTTTCATTACCTCAATAAACAATTTGAGAATTGCAAAGAGCGGAATTGAACTCACTCCTGATTTGAACTTGAGTCCAACTGAAGTTCTGACCCATTGTCTTTGCCAGTGGACCACAGTCACTTTTGAAACGATACGATTGGAAGTTATATCTATCCTTTTCATTACCTCAATAAACAATTTGAGAATTGCAAATTTGAGAATTGCAAAGAGTGGAATTGAACTCACTCCTGATTTGAACTTGAGTCCACCTGAAGTTCTGACCCATTGTCTTTGCCACTAGAACACAGTGACTTCTGAAATGAAGTGATTGGAAGTTATATTCATCCTTTTCATTACCTCAATAAACAATTTGAGAATTGCAAAGAGTGGAATTGAACTCACTCCTGATTTGAACTTGAGTTCACCTGAAGTTCTGACCCATTGTCTTTGCCACTAGACCACAGTGACTTCTGAAATGAAGTGATTGGAAGTTATATTCATCCTTTTCATTACCTCATTAAACAATTTGAGAATTGAAAAGAGTGGAATTGAACTCATTCCTGATTTGAACTTGAGTCCACCTGAATTTCTGACCCATTGTCTTTGCCACTGGACCACAGTGACTTCTGAAATGATGTGATTGGAAGTTATATCTATCCTTTTCATTACGTCAATAAACAATTTGAGGATTGCAAAGAGTCGAATTGAACCCACTCCTGATTTGAACTTGAGTCCACCTGAAGTTCTGACCCATTGTCTTTGCCACTAGACCACAGTGACTTCTGAAATGATGTGATTGGAAGTTATATCTATCCTTTTCATTACCTAAACAAACAATTTGAGAATTGCAAAGAGTGGAATTGAACTCCCTCCTGATTTGAATATGAGTCCACCGGAAGTTCTGACCCTTTGTCTTTGCCACTGGACCACAGTGACTTCTGAAATGAAGTGATTGGAAGTTATATCTATCCTTTTCATTACCTCAATAAACAATTTGAGAATTGCAAAGAGTGGAATTGAACCCACTCCTGATTTGAACTTGAGTCCACCAGAAGTTCTGACCCATTGTCTTTGCCACTGGACCACAGTGACTTCTGAAATGAAGTGATTGGAAGTTATATTTATCCTTTTCATTACCTAAACAAACAATTTGAGAATTGCAAAGAGTGGAATTGAACCCACTCCTGATTTGAATTTGAGTCCACCAGCAGTTCTGACCATTTGTCTTTGCCACTGGACCACAGTGACTTCTGAAATGAAGTGATTGGAAGTTATATTTATCCTTTTCATTACCTAAACAAACAATTTGAGAATTGCAAAGAGTGGAATTGAACTCACTCCTGATTTGAACTTGAGTCCACCTGAAGTTCTGACCCATTGTCTTTTCCACTGGACCACAGTGACTTCTGAAATTAAGTGATTGGAAGTTATATTCATCCTTTTCATTACCTCAATAAACAATTTGAGAATTGCAAAGAGTGGAATTGAACTCATTCCTGATTTGAACTTGAGTCCACCTGAAGTTCTGACCCATTGTCTTTGCCACTGGACCACAGTGACTTCTGAAATGAAGTGATTGGAAGTTATATTCATCCTTTTCATTACCTCAATAAACAATTTGAGAATTGCAAAGAGTGGAATTGAACCCACTCCTGATTTGAACTTGAGTCCACCAGAAGTTCTAACCCATTGTCTTTGCCACTGGACCACAGTGACTTCTGAAATGAAGTGATTGGAAGTTATATTTATCCTTTTCATTACCTAAACAAACAATTTGAGAATTGCAAAGAGTGGAATTGAACCCACTCCTGATTTGAATTTGAGTCCACCAGCAGTTCTGACCATTTGTCTTTGCCACTGGACCACAGTGACTTCTCAAATGAAGTGATTGGAAGTTATATCTATCCTTTACATTACCCCAATAAACAATTTGAGAATTGCAAAGAGTGGAATTGAACTCACTCCTGATTTGAACTTGAGTCCACCTGAAGTTCTGACCCATTGTCTTTGCCACTAGACCACAGTGACTTCTGAAATGAAGTGATTGGAAGTTATATTCATCCTTTTCATTACCTCAATAAACAATTTGAGAATTGCAAAGAGTTGAATTGAACTCACTCCTGATTTGAACTTGAGTTGACCTGAAGTTCTGACCCATTGCTTTGCCACTGGACCACAGTGACTTCTGAAATAATGTGATTGGAAGTTATATTCATCCTTTTCATTACCTCAATAAACAATTTGAGAATTGCAAAGAGTGGAATTGAACTCACTCCTGATTTGAACTTGAGTCCAACTGAAGTTCTGACCCATTGTCTTTGCCAGTGGACCACAGTGACTTCTGAAATGAAGTGATTGGAAGTTATATTCATCCTTTTCATTACCTCAATAAACAATTTGAGAATTGCAAAGAGTTGAATTGAACTCACTCCTGATTTGAACTTGAGTTGACCTGAAGTTCTGACCCATTGCTTTGCCACTGGACCACAGTGACTTCTGAAATAATGTGATTGGAAGTTATATTCATCCTTTTCATTACCTCAATAAACAATTTGAGAATTGCAAAGAGTGGAATTGAACTCACTCCTGATTTGAACTTGAGTCCAACTGAAGTTCTGACCCATTGTCTTTGCCAGTGGACCACAGTCACTTTTGAAATGATACGATTGGAAGTTATATCTATCCTTTTCATTACCTCAACAAACAATTTGAGAATTGCAAAGAGTGGAATTGAACTCACTCCTGATTTGAACTTGAGTCCACCTGAAGTTCTGACCCATTGTCTTTTCCACTGGACCACAGTGACTTCTGAAATTAAGTGATTGGAAGTTATATTCATCCTTTTCATTACCTCAATAAACAATTTGAGAATTGCAAAGAGTGGAATTGAACTCATTCCTGATTTGAACTTGAGTCCACCTGAAGTTCTGACCCATTGTCTTTGCCACTGGACCACAGTGACTTCTGAAATGAAGTGATTGGAAGTTATATTCATCCTTTTCATTACCTCAATAAACAATTTGACAATTGCAAAGAGTGGAATTGAACCCACTCCTGATTTGAACTTGAGTCCACCAGAAGTTCTAACCCATTGTCTTTGCCACTGGACCACAGTGACTTCTGAAATGAAGTGATTGGAAGTTATATTTATCCTTTTCATTACCTAAACAAACAATTTGAGAATTACAAAGAGTGGAATTGAACCCACTCCTGATTTGCACTTGAGTCCACCAGAAGTTCTGACCCATTGTCTTTGCCACTGGACCACAGTGACTTCTGAAATGAAGTGATTGGAAGTTATAGCTATCCTTTTCATTACCTCAATAAACAATTTGAGAATTGCAAAGAGTGGAATTGAACTCACTCCTGATTTGAACTTGAGTTGACCTGAAGTTCTGACCCTTTGCTTTGCCACTGGACCACAGTGACTTCTGAAATAATGTGATTGGAAGTTATATTCATCCTTTTCATTACCTCAATAAACAATTTGAGAATTGCAAAGAGCGGAATTGAACTCACTCCTGATTTGAACTTGAGTCCAACTGAAGTTCTGACCCATTGTCTTTGCCAGTGGACCACAGTCACTTTTGAAACGATACGATTGGAAGTTATATCTATCCTTTTCATTACCTCAATAAACAATTTGAGAATTGCAAATTTGAGAATTGCAAAGAGTGGAATTGAACTCACTCCTGATTTGAACTTGAGTCCACCTGAAGTTCTGACCCATTGTCTTTGCCACTAGAACACAGTGACTTCTGAAATGAAGTGATTGGAAGTTATATTCATCCTTTTCATTACCTCAATAAACAATTTGAGAATTGCAAAGAGTGGAATTGAACTCACTCCTGATTTGAACTTGAGTTCACCTGAAGTTCTGACCCATTGTCTTTGCCACTAGACCACAGTGACTTCTGAAATGAAGTGATTGGAAGTTATATTCATCCTTTTCATTACCTCATTAAACAATTTGAGAATTGAAAAGAGTGGAATTGAACTCATTCCTGATTTGAACTTGAGTCCACCTGAATTTCTGACCCATTGTCTTTGCCACTGGACCACAGTGACTTCTGAAATGATGTGATTGGAAGTTATATCTATCCTTTTCATTACGTCAATAAACAATTTGAGGATTGCAAAGAGTCGAATTGAACCCACTCCTGATTTGAACTTGAGTCCACCTGAAGTTCTGACCCATTGTCTTTGCCACTAGACCACAGTGACTTCTGAAATGATGTGATTGGAAGTTATATCTATCCTTTTCATTACCTAAACAAACAATTTGAGAATTGCAAAGAGTGGAATTGAACTCCCTCCTGATTTGAATATGAGTCCACCGGAAGTTCTGACCCTTTGTCTTTGCCACTGGACCACAGTGACTTCTGAAATGAAGTGATTGGAAGTTATATCTATCCTTTTCATTACCTCAATAAACAATTTGAGAATTGCAAAGAGTGGAATTGAACCCACTCCTGATTTGAACTTGAGTCCACCAGAAGTTCTGACCCATTGTCTTTGCCACTGGACCACAGTGACTTCTGAAATGAAGTGATTGGAAGTTATATTTATCCTTTTCATTACCTAAACAAACAATTTGAGAATTGCAAAGAGTGGAATTGAACCCACTCCTGATTTGAATTTGAGTCCACCAGCAGTTCTGACCATTTGTCTTTGCCACTGGACCACAGTGACTTCTGAAATGAAGTGATTGGAAGTTATATTTATCCTTTTCATTACCTAAACAAACAATTTGAGAATTGCAAAGAGTGGAATTGAACTCACTCCTGATTTGAACTTGAGTCCACCTGAAGTTCTGACCCATTGTCTTTTCCACTGGACCACAGTGACTTCTGAAATTAAGTGATTGGAAGTTATATTCATCCTTTTCATTACCTCAATAAACAATTTGAGAATTGCAAAGAGTGGAATTGAACTCATTCCTGATTTGAACTTGAGTCCACCTGAAGTTCTGACCCATTGTCTTTGCCACTGGACCACAGTGACTTCTGAAATGAAGTGATTGGAAGTTATATTCATCCTTTTCATTACCTCAATAAACAATTTGAGAATTGAAAAGAGTGGAATTGAACTCATTCCTGATTTGAACTTGAGTCCACCTGAAGTTCTGACCCATTGTCTTTGCCACTGGACCACAGTGACTTCTGAAATGATGTGATTGGAAGTTATATCTATCCTTTTCATTACCTCAATAAACAATTTGAGAATTGCAAAGAGTGGAATTGAACTCACTCCTGATTCCCACCTCATGTTCTGACCCAATGATTTTGCCAGTGGACCACAGCAACAACTAGAAGTTGAAGAATCAGAAGTCAGATTTATTCTCCAACTCTCTTAGCCTTACTTGCTATGTCATCTTTTAAAGAAAAAAAGCCTTACTATACTATGTCGTTTTTTAAGAAAAGAAGCCTTACTATACAATATCGTTTTTTAAGAAAAAAAGGCTTCCTCTACTATGTCGTTTTTCAAGAAAAAAGCCTTACTATACTATGTCGTTTTTTAGGAAAAAAAGCCTTACTATACTATGTCGTTTTTTAAAGGAAAAAAGCCATACTATAATATGTCGTTTTTTAGGAACAATCCACGCCAATAACTTGACGAAAAAATGAGCAATAATACTCTCGACAACTCATACTATATCATTAAAATAAAAGAAAAACAATTTGAGGGTTTTCGTGCACCCCCTCATAGATTGCACCCTACACAGTCCCCCATATTGCCTATAGCGAAAACAGACCCTGCCGACAGTTTATATCACCCAGCGCGACAACGAAAGCAGATTTTTTTCTTTCTAATGATTAATAACGAGACAGCATTTTTGCACGAGGGTTCCGGCTCGATATTGTCAGGTTTTGGTGCAAGTGTGGCGAGCGAGGAAAGCAATTAAAATTCCAAAATGGCATCAGCAAAAGCTATCCACCGAGGTTATGCAGTCGGTGAATGTCACCTGCCGCCTTCATTAAACCTTCCCACAAGGGCAGACATACTTAAACACATATTTGCATACAAATGTTGCTGTTAACTGAGACACCGGTTTTGAATGCACACCTGTCAATGCCATTGACGGAATTAGACTTTAAAAAACAGCAAATTCAATTTATTTAGTCAAGCTGTAACGTCAAGGTGGTAAAAGGTTAAACAGACGGTGGTTTAATTTGAGATTTAAAAAAATATATACATCTTCCGACTAAATTTTTTGTTTTTTATAATTTCATAAAAAAAATCTAAAAAAAGTGGAAATAATAAATAATTATTTTGATTATTTTTCCTGTTAGAAAAGAAGTGAATCAAATATATTTCAAGAAAAAATGTTTACTTTTATTCACAAAAATTATAAAAGGCCTGTGATTGGCTGGCCATCAATTCAGGGGTGTGGTTTGGAAAATGCTTCAGCACCCCCCGCGACCCTCGTGAAAATAAGCGTTACTGAATGGATAAATTAAAAGTAGAAAACAATAAATCTTCAGTTTTAATGTATTTATTTTCTCATTTTCATGTTTATTTGTATTATTAAAAAACTGATAAATATTTAAATTTGATTGAAGAATTACAATTTATTTTTTTCTAAAAAAAAAAAGGACAAAAGTAAATATTCAGAATTTTGGGATAAATCATAAACTCGACACACAATTTACTTTTGCCCTTTTTTTTTTTTTTACACTTTTTACAGTAAGAAAAAAAATGCACAAACCCCGAACCCTAAAAACAGAGTACACTAAAATCCAAAATAATCTAAATAATTGACATAATCTGAATTTGGTGCTCAGTTGCTGCTTTAGATAGCTTTTTGGCCTTTTTTTTTACACTTTTTACAGTAAGAAAAAAATTGCACAAACCCCAAACCCGAAAAATAGAGTACACTAAAATCCAAAATAATCAAAATAATTGACATCATCTGAATTTGATGCTCAGTTGAAGCTTTAGATGGCTTTTGCCCTTATTTTTATACACTTTTTACAGTAAGAAAAAAAACCTGAACCCTAAAAATAGAGTACACTAAAATCAAAAATATTTAAATGTTTTTGGAGAATTCAAATATATTTTTTTTCTAGGAAAAAAAGGACAAAAGTAAATATTCAGAATTTGGGCATAAATCATAAACTCGAACACAATTTACTTTTGCGGGCCGCACATTGCAATTCACCGGTCCAAATTTGGCCCCTGAGCCATATGTTCATTCACCTATGTCTGTGATGCTTTTAAAAAAAAAACGTGGTTCATTTTTTCGGGCCTTCTATCCGGCTTACCGCCGCAATTACGTAAACCCGGCGAATCGCCAGTTGTCAAATTGGAGTGATGGAATGTGGGTTTTCGGCAACGGCGCCCCTCGCGAGCACACAGCCGCGAGCGGAGCTAATTAAATGCTTCTAAGTGAGTCGCCACGGCTACCGCCGCCGCCGCGAAAGGTCATCCGACTCACGGGCGCAACGCCGACATTTCTCATGACTGTTTTCCTTTGGAGAAATTTAGCAGATTGCTAATTATCAGATTACAAGTTTGCCTTTCCAAAGGCCAGCGCGCCCTCCCCGAGTGGAGCGCTGGGGGTGACGTTTCCCCGCTTTGGGCCTTTTTTGTCCCTCCCTCCCTTCGCCCCGATTGGGGGAGGGCTGTGATTTGCTATCGGGGAGGGAAAAGGGAGATAAGCAGTAGAGAGAGGAGCTCTTTCGGTCTGAAATTGACCTCCATGTTTCGGTCAGATTAGAGGCGGTTCTGGGTAATTTTTCGCCTGGGGCCGACAAGCCCCGCCCCCCAACAAACACAAACATACAAACAAGAATATACTACTTATATTGAATTGAATGCTTTTATTGTCATGATACAAGTAGAATGGGATTTAAAGCTTCACCACTAAGTGCACAAATAACAACAACAAACAAACAAATAAATAATAACAATAAATAATAAATAAATAAGTAGTCAACTTGATAAGTAGTCGACAACATAAATTATTATTATTGTCATTATACAAGTACAATGAGATTTAAAGCTTCACCACTATGTGCACAAATAACAACAACAAACAAACAAATAAATAATCAATAAATAATAAATAAGTAGGCAACATAAGTAGTTGACATCATAAATTATTATTATTGCCATTATACAAGTAGAATGACATTTAAAGCTTCACCACAAAGTGCACAAATAACAACAACAAACAAATAAATAATCAATAAATAATAATAAATAAGTAGTCAACGTAAGTAGTTGACAACATAAATTATTATTGTTGTCATGATACAAGTAGAATGAGATTTAAAGCTTCACCACTATGTGCAAAAATAACAACAACAAACAAACAAACAGACAAATAAATAATCAATAAATAATAACAATAAACAATAAATAAATAAGTAGCCAACATGATAAGTAGTCAACAACATAAATTATTATTGTTGTCATTATACAAGTAGAATGAGATTTAAAGCTTCACCACTATGTGCAAAAATAACAACAACAAACAAACAAACAAACAGACAAATAAATAATCAATAAATAATAACAATAAACAATAAATAAATAAATAAGTAGCCAACATGATAAGTAGTCAACAACATAAATTATTATTGTTGTCATTATACAAGTAGAATGAGATTTAAAGCTTCACCACCACATGCACAAATAACAACAACAAACAAATAAATAATCAATAAATATTAATAAATAATAAATAAGTAGTCAACATAAGTAGTCGACAACATAAATTATTATTGTCATTATACTAGTAGAATGAGATTTAAAGCTTCACCACAAAGTGCAAAAATAACAACAACAAACAAACAGACAAATAAATAATCAATAAATAATAACAATAAACAATAAATAAATAAGTAAATAAATAAGTAGCCAACATGATAAGTAGTCAACAACATAAATAATCAATAAATAATAGCAATAAATACATAAGTAGTCAACATAAGTAAAGTACAACATAAATTATTATTTATATATGCCAACATATAAATACTAATAAATAGAATACACTGAATTAGTCATTATACAGGTAGAATGAGATTTAAAGCTTCACCACTACATGCACAAATAACAACAAACAAACAAATAAATAATCAATAAATAATGACAATAAATAATAAATAAATAAGTAGTCAACATAAGTAGTCAACAACATAAATTATTATTATTGTCATGATACAAGCAGAATGATATTTAAAGCTTCACCACCACATGCACAAATAACAACAACAAACAAACAATAAATAACAATAAATAAGTAGTCAACATAATTAGTTGACAACATAAATTATTATTCATGTCATTATACAAGTAGAATGAGATTTAAAGCTTCACCACAAAGGGCACAAATAACAAAAACAAACAAACAAATAAATAATCAATAAATAATAACAATAAATAATGAATAAATAAGTAGTCAACATATGTGGTCAACAACAATAAGTAGGGAAGTGCACAAAAAATAAATGGAACCTATTAAACGCAATAAATATGTTTTTAGCAAATATAAGTACACATTTTGACCCAAAAAGGAATACAAATATGCCAACATATAAATACAAATAAATAGAATACACTGAATATAAACCACAAATATTTTAAAACATTAATATACACATCACAATACAACCAGCACCTGTTAATGTAACATTTAGTTGTTGTTTTTTTAAAAAAAAGGCTTTCAAACTATGAAAAAAGTGCGACTTATAGTCCGGAAAATACGGTAGTTTGGATGTGATGTAACTGTTAGTTTTCTGACATATTTTGATGGCATTCTGAATTGAAGGGAGCAAAGAAATATGGGTGTAACAAATGACGCAAGACCCGCAAAGTAGCCATTTCTGACGGGTAGTGAAGATCCAATCAGTGAGAAGCAGAAACTGTTTGAGAAAAAATAGATCAATACTTAATTTTCTTGCCGGTAGATATGTTCGGCAGCTAATCGGGAGATGACATGTGGACTAGCAAGCAGCTGTCAGCAGTACTTTTTAATACTGAAGACGATCCGTCACTTTAAGAATCCTTGTCAAATCGGGGGATTTTTATAGGGGATTTTTTGGGGTGGGTTTGCCTTCTCAACCAATGAGGACAAGTGAAGAAGAACAAGAAGAGGTTACTCAAGGACAGTCCTAAATCTGTGTCCTAAATCAAAGTCCTCAATTGAGGTCCCAGATCGTGGTCCTTAGACCAAGGTCCTAAAGCAAGGTCCCAAATTTAGGTCCTAAATCGAGATCCAAATGGGACCCCAAATCAAGGCCCTAGTCAGGTCTTAAAATGGCCCCAAATCAAAGGTTATAAATCGGAACCTAAATCGGGGCCATAAATCAGGGACCATACACTGAGGGTCATAAATCAGGGGTCCCAAATCAGCAAGTTGGGGTCCTAGACCAGGGTCATAAATTGAGGATCCTAAAGCAGGTCACAAATCGGGGCAAAAATCAAGGGTGATAAATCGTGAGTCCAAACTGGGGTCCTAAATCACGGTCATCCATTGGGGTCCTAAATCACCGTCCTACATTGGGGTCCTAAATCATGGTCCTACATTGGGGTCCTAAACAAGGTCATAAATCGGGGGTCTTAACTCGGGGGGCCCTAAATCACAGTCATACATTGGGGTCCTAAACAAGGTCATAAATCGGGGGTCTTAACTCGGGGGGGCTAAATCACGGTCCTACATTGGGGTCCTAAACAAGGTCATAAACCGGGGGTCTTAACTCAAGGGGCTCCAAATCACAGTCCTACATTGGGGTCCTAAACAAGTTCATAAATCGGGGGTCTTAACTCGGGGGCCCTAAATCACGGTCCTACATTGGGGTCCTAAACAAGGTCATAAATCGGGGGTCTTAACTCGGGGGCCCCTAAATAACAGTCCTACATTGGGGTCCTAAACAAGGTCATAAATCAGGGGTCTTAACTCAGGGGGCCCTAAATCACAGTCCTACATTAGGGTCCTAAACAAGGTCATAAATCGGGGGTCTTAACTCGGGGGGCCCTGAATCACGGTTCTACATTGGGGTCCTAAATCACGGTCCTCCATTGGGGTCCTAAACAAGGTCATAAATCGGGGGTCTTAAATCGGGGGGCCCTAAATCACGGTCCTACATTGGGGTCCTAAACAAGGTCATAAATCGGGGGTCTTAACTCGGGGGGCCTTAATCACGGTCCTACATTGGGGTCCTAAACAAGGTCATAAATTGGGGGTCTTAACTCGGGGGCCCCTAAATCATGGTCCTACATTGGGGTCCTAAACAAGGTAAAAAATGAAGGGTCTTAACTCAGGGGACCCTAAATCGGGGTCCTAACTCTATGTCCTGAGTTGAGGTCCTGAATCGGAGTCCTTAATCGATTTCCTTCATCCAAGTCCTAAATCTGTGCTAAATCTATATCTGAAATATATGTTCTAAATGTACGTCATGAATCTATGTGCTAAATCTATGTCTGAAATATATGTTCTAAATATCTGTCATGAATCTATGCGCTAAATCTATGTCCTAAATCCTAAATATCTCAACTAAATATTTAGCAATATTTAAGATTGTGGCTAAATATTGTTTTCACACCATATTTTAAACACCGCACACCACTAAATATGACAAAACGACTTTTTAAACCAGGACTGCTTCACCAATGGCGCCCCCTACGGAGCTAACGGTGTGTGCTTATGAAATCTTATGCAAAGCTTATATTCAATCTCCTTGTCAATGTCACCTAGAAGCCCTTATCGTATTCGCCGAAGCTTATGGCCGCTAACGAGGGCGAGGAAATTGGTCGCCGACTTACGAGGAGATGTCAATATTATTTTTTTAATGTTCTATAGATGTCGAGTCGGGGGGGGAAGGTTGTCATCGCCATGACAATGCCAGAAACGCATCCAAGTACGCGGGGTTGCCTTTTAATGCATTTAAGCCCCCCCTTCATTCTGCGGACCACGAACAAAGTGACGTGATGGTTCTAATTGGCTGCCCTCTGCCACGAATCAGATCACACAACCGGCGCTGGAAGGGCTCCGGCCGTTACCCATAATCCCTCGCTTCGCAGATCAGGGGAAAGCAGTTGAGTCGACGGAGATGTTCCACCAACGTGAAGTCGACGCTATTTTCCCACCTGACTGGAACAATCTGACAGCACGCCTACCCAGAATTCCCCAGTGGAGGTCACGCTTGACGTGGTCGTCTTTACCGTCAATTAGCAGAGGAGCGCATCCATCTTTTTGATTTATTAATTGATGGATTTAGACCAAGCGGATGGAGCAACAAACTCAGTTATTAGAATACTTGCCAGTCATTTTTTGTGTTGAAATGTTGCCAGATATTTTAGAATGACTGAAACTGTCAATGATACATTAAAAGGTGTTCTTTTAAATATTTTGACTTAACATGTTTGTTCTTGGGTTTTGATCAAATAAAAAATTGACCTCCCTAAAATGCGACTCTTGTATACTGTTTTTTTTGCTCTTCATTATGCATTATTTGGCTGGTGCGACTTATAGTCCGAAAAATACGGCAGCTCAACTCAGGTATGTATTGAGTTTTGGGAGCATATTTTTGAAGCGAGATGATTTGTTCAATTAGTAATGTTACTGTGATGAGATTACCGTATTTGCATTGAAATAAGACTGAAAAAGTTTGGGTCGTCTTACATTCGGGGTCTAGATATTATACCCATTCACAATGCTAGATATCTTTAAAGCGAATGATGAACACTTTGATAGTTGATGTATGTATTGCAATTTTGGTTGATTTACATTTCAAAACCCAGATACCATTGATTTACAAATGTATTGCAATTTTCTTTTACATATTTAAATGTTTAAGATGTGATTGACAATTTTTGCATGATTTGAATGAGGCAAAATAATGTGCTTTTTCTCTTGAATATATTGTTATAATCATTTGTTTCAGATGGATTGACATTATTTTCTGTCTAAAAATTGAATTTGGTGCTCAAAAAGTCTTTTTCTCAAACTTCAGTCTTGAAAAAGAGGGGGTCGTCTTATATTCAAGGTAATATGGTATATCACAATTATAATGGAAGCAGATATTGCCAAAAGTGGTAGCAAAATTTGACAAAAAGTGGCAGCAAAATTTGACAAAAAGTGGTTGAAAAAATTGACTAAAATGATAGCAAAATTTGACAAAAAAGGTAGAGAAATTTGACAAAAATGGTAGAGAAATTTGACAAAAATGGTAGCAAAATTTGACAAAAATGGTAGCAAAACTTGACAAAAATGGTAGCAAAACTTGACAAAAATGGGAGCAAAACTTGACAAAAATGATAGCAAAACTTGACAAAAATGATAGCAAAACTTGACAAAAAATGGTAGCAAAACTTGACAAAAAATGGTAGCAAAACTTGACAAAAATGGTAGCAAAATGTGACAAAATGGTAGCAAATTTTGTCAAAAATGGTAGCAAATTTTGTCAAAAATGGTAGCAAATTTTGTCAAAAATGGTAGCAAATTTTGTCAAAAATGGTAGCAAATTTTGTCAAAAATGGTAGCAAAATTTGACAAAAAGTGTAGCAAAATTCAACAAAAATGGTAGAAAAAATGTGACAAAATTGTATCAAATTTTGTCAAAAATGGTAGCAAAATTTGACAAAAATGGTAGCAAATTTTGACAAAAATGGTAGCAAAATTTGACAAAAATGGTAGCAACATTTGACAAAAATGGTAGCAAAATTTGACAAAAATGGTAGCAAAATTTGACAAAAATGGTAGCAACATTTGACAAAAATGGTAGCAAAAGAAGCAAATGTGAAGGTTCGCCTTCTCAAAGCAAAGGGCTAGCTAGCAACATCCCGATTTATCTTCCAAGACGAGTTAAAGCAACAATTTAACCTTTCGTTTTTATCCACGGACGGGAATGGAGAGCCTTTTGTTTTTTCCAGGATCTGTCGTCTACCCATAAAATTCCCTTGAACTTTCACACCCCATAAATACCTGCAACCGTAGCCATTTTGTAGCCTCAAAAGACTTAAAGGACTCCTGCGGAACAGATGGGATCTCGTGCTCCGGTGACAAAGTCCGGCCTGTTTGTGCAGTCCACTAAGGGCGCCGTGGCGAAGGAAAACAAACGATTGGGCGAGCTTTAACCGTCCAATTACGAAGTGTCAGGGAAAGCCTGGCCTCCGCCGAGGCTATCCGAAGAATTTCACCAAGCAAATGCGCTTTCATTTCCCGTGGCAGCAAAGTGCCATGATTGAATGCCATTTTAATGAGCTTTCCCGATGAGGTGCCACCTGTTTTACCCAGATAATTGGATGATTGGCCACCCTTAAACGACCCGGCCGACTCCTCAAAAGAATAGCTCTGCCCCCGTAAAGGATTCTGCCGTCCAAGCAGCTCAGGTGTTGCCGTTTTTCTTTTTTTTAACATGGTGTTGCCATGGTTGCAGCTCACACGTGGTTGCCTGCCTGCCAACTCCGCTTCATTTGGTCGTAATAGATCTCAATCAGGGCAAATTAGGAAAGTCATCACGAGCTGATGACACTTTCACGCCGTCGTAATGTGCCGCCGGCAGCTGACAGTGAACTCCCAACTGCGCCGGCATTGGAGGAATAAGTGTCGGGGGTGGGGTGGGGGGCTGCAAAATCAGGTCTGTGGAGAAATGAAGCCGGTTACGGCGGCGGAACAGTCTTCAGAACTCGGGTTGCAATTGTGACTGGCATCCTTGAACCTGAACAGTATAGCGACAGATTAATGGAATAAATGAGTGTTTAATCCCATCAAAGACTCTTGGCGGCAGCTCCATAATCTGCCAATAATTGTACACGGCGAACACCCCCTAAACGCGGGTTTGACCTCGTGCAGATGAATACTGGGTGTAAAGTATAGCTAGAAATGAAGAAAAATGGGGAGAAATGTAGACAATATCAGATCGGGGTCTTTCTGGTCGCAACTCCCTCGTGTAATGTCTCTCTACGAGCACTGGGCGGAGCGTTGCATCTGAAAGTCAGGGTGGAGGCGGGGCCAATAGAGCCAACCCGGGAGAAGAAAGGTATCAAAATTTCAAACAAAATTTGAATTAAATTTAGTGGTTGGGTTAGATTAAATTTATTTTTGAGTGTCTGCATCGTCATTCAAGTTCATTTTAATTTGGTTATGTTATGTCACAAGCGCGTTGCCGTGCAAAAAAAATTGCAACCCCAAATCGGGGGTCCTAAATCACGGTCCTACATTGGGGTCCTAAACAAGGTCATAAATCAGGGGGTCTTAACTCAGGGGGCCCTAAATCACGGTCCTACATTGGGGTCCTAAACAAGGTCATAAATCGGGGGTCTTAACTCAGGGGGCCCTAAATCATGGTCCTATATTGGGGTCCTAAACAAGGTCATAAATCGGGGGTCTTAACTCAGGGGGCCCTAAATCACGGTCCTACATTGGGGTCCTAAACAAGGTCATAAATCGGGGGTCTTGACTCGGGGGCCCCTAATCATGGTCCTACATTGTGGTCCTAAACAAGGTCATAAATCGGGGGGTCTTAACTCAGGGGGCCCTAAATCATGGTCCTATATTGGGGTCCTAAACAAGGTCGTAAATCGGGGGTCTTGACTCGGGGGGCCCTAAATCACAGTCCTACATTGGGGTCCTAAACAAGGTCATAAATCGGGGGTCTTAACTCAGGGGGCCCTAAATCACGGTCCTACATCGGTGTCCTAAACAAGGTCATAAATCGGGGGTCTTAACTCAGGGGGCCCTAAATCACAGTCCTACATTGGGGTCCTAAACAAGGTCATAAATCGGGGGTCTTAACTCAGTGGGCCCTAAATTACGGTCCTACATTGGGGTCCTAAACAAGGTCATAAATTGGGGGCCCTAATTCACGGTCCTATATTGGGGTCCCAAACATGGTCATAAATCAGGGGGTCTTAACTCAATGGGCCCTAAATCACGGTCCTACATTGGGGTCCTAAACAAGGTCATAAATCGGGGGTCTTAACTCGGGGGGGGGGGGCTAAATCACAGCCCTACATTGGGGTCATAAACAAGGTCATAAATCAGGGGTCTTAACTCAGTGGGCCCTAAATCACGGTCCTACATTGGGGTCCTAAACAAGGTCATAAATCGGGGGCCCTAATTCACGGTCCTATATTGGGGTCCTAAACAAGGTCATAAATCGGGGGTCTTAGCTCGGGGGGCCCTAAATCATGGTCCTACATTTTGGTCCTAAACAAGGTCATAAATCGGGGGTCTTAACTCAGGGGGCCCTAAATCACGGTCCTACATTGTGGTCATAAACAAGGTCATAAATCGGGGATCTTAACTCAGTGGGCCCTAAATCACGGTCCTACATTGGGGTCCTAAACAAGGTCATAAATCGGGAGTCTTAACTCAGGGGACCCTAAATCGCGAGAAAAACAATTAAAATTTTAAATGGCAAAAAAATTATTTGAGATACGAGTAAATCGACATACGAGCTCAGTCCCGGAACGCATTAAGCTCGTATCTCGAGGTACCATTGTATTTCATCAGAAAGTGTTTCTACTTACAAAAAAAAATCCAAGTTACAAAACCACTCCTGAAAGGAATCATTTCAAGTAGAGGTACCTCTGTATTTGTTACAAACCTGGAGAAAACATTCAATTCTTTTTACTTTATGGCTAATTTGACAGATTGCCGCACTCGCCCGTGTTTGATCGACGTCGTAAATGTCTCTAACAGGATCGCGGTTGAACATAAATCCGAAATGGCGCAGGTAAGCTGAGGAGAAGAAGGAGGCGCTCTCTTCAGCTAAAGGGACAAACACAAGGGCCAGTAAATAATATAGTAAATACTGACGCTTTTATTCCCCAACACTCCCATCTGTCTGGCCCAGGAAGGAAGAATAAATAGCGTCAAAGGGGAGGAGTCAGCAAGGTGGCAATGGATCATCCCGAAAGTGGAAAATGCAGATTATAGACAAGAGAAACATCAGTGTGAATTGTGAGGCCTTCTAAGAGTGTCTGTCCGTATGCAATAAACTTGTTTGGGTGCATTTTCGCAAGAATCCTGCAGGTGGAGCTGTTTAAAATTGGTGTCATGGTGGTGGACCAATGGAAGATTTGTGATTTTTTTTGTGTATATGTTGGATTTTTCCTAAATAGAGTTCAGCGGAGTGTCGGGAGATTGTCAAGTAGGGCGCAATGTTACTGTGAGAATTTCAAAATAAAATAATGGAGGCTTTCCAAAATAAAGGAAAGACTGGTAACTCTATTTATGAAATTAATTGGTTCCAGAACTTGGATTTTTTCCTAAATAGAGTTCAGCGGAGTGTCGGGAGATTGTCAAGCAGGGCGCTATGTTATTGCGAGAATTTCAAAATAAAATAATGGAGACTCCAAAATAAAAGGAAAGACTGGTAACTCTATTTATGAAATTAATTGGTTCCAGAACTTGGATTTTTTCCTAGAGTTCAGCGGAGTGTTGGGAGATTGTCAAGCAGGGTGCAATGTTACTGCGAGAATTTCAAAATAAAATAATGGAGGCTTTTCAAAATAAAGGAAAGACTGGTAACTCTATTTATGAAATTAATTGGTTCCAGAACTTGGATTTTTTTCCTAGATAGAGTTCAGCGGAGTGTCGGGAGATTGTCAAGCAGGGCGCAATTTTACTGCGAGAATTTCAAAATAAAATAAAGGAAAGACTGGTACCTCGACATATAAAATTAATTGGTTCCAGAACTTGGATTTTTTTCCTAAATAGAGTTCATCGGAGTGTCGGGAGATTTTCAATCAGGGTGCAATGTGATTGCGAGAATTTCAAAGTAAAATACTGGAGACTTTCCAAAATAAAGGAAAGACTGGGACCTCTACTTATGAAATGAATTGGTTCCAGAACTTGGATTTCAACTGTGCTTCTCCATAAATTGGGAAATCAAATTCTCTTGCATTTCTCATCTTGAACACTAGAGGGAGCTAGTCACTTCAACAGTATTTATTTTCCTGCAAGTGGTGCCTTTTGAAAAAAATTGGACACCCCTGACAGAAATCCTCAAATGTCTCTTTTCCAATTTTTTTATGAACGTATTCCTGCTTGTTTGCGTCTTCTCACCCGCAGACGGGGGGAACGTGTACTCGGCGAGAGGGCTATTAGGAAGTCTCCGTTTCACGCGGTGCTTTTTTTCTCGACTCGCCAAGTCTGGGTTTGATCTCCGCTGCGCCACAGTAATGAAGCGCGGCAGCGGACGCCGCGCTTTGAGGCCTTCCTCAGTATGGTTCCGACTTTGAATTGGAAATGCTTTGAATTTAGGCTGCCGACCTGCCGACCTGCCGTGTTCGTGGGTGCCAAAGAAGCAGGTATCGGTGGGAAAATGGCAAAAGACAATGAAGGCAATTGTGTGGGATTTGGGTCCTAATTTGAAATGTGTGTATGTATTTTTGTCATATATATTTGTTTTTGTCATGTTGAGGTCTGAATTTATTCTCAGAATTCTCAATTTTGGCTTTGTTCTTAAGCCATTTTAGTCACTGAATTCTGACTTTTAGTCTCAGAATTCGGGATATTTTCTCGGAATTTTGAATTTTAGTCTCAGAATTCTGAGACTAAAAGTCCACATTCTGAGATCAATATTTTCTCAGAATGTGGACTTTTAGTCTCAGAATTCTCAATTATGACTTTATTCTAATGCCATTTCAGTCTCAGAATTCTGAATATTTTCTCAGAAGTTTGACTTTTAGTCTTAGAATGTTGACTTTTAGTCTCAGAATGTTGACTTTTAGTCTCAGAATTTTGACTTTTAGTCTCAGAACTCTAAATATTTTCTCAGAATTGTGACTTTTAGTCTCAAATGTTGACTTCTAGTCTCAGAATTTTGACTTCTAGTCTCAGTATTTTGACTTTCAGTCTCAGAATTTTGACTTTTAGTCTTAGAATTTATACTTTTTGTCTCAGAATGTTGACTTTTGGTCTCAAATGTTGACTTTTAGCCTCAGAATGTTGACTCTTAGTCTCAAATGTTGACTTTTACTCTCAGAATTTTGACTTTTAGTGTCAGAATTTTGACTTAGTCTCAGAATTTTTACTTTGTCTCAGAGTTTTGACTTTTAGTCTTAGAATTTTTACTTTTTGTCTCAGAATGTTGACTTTTGGTCTCAAATGTTGACTTTTAGCCTCAGGATGTTGACTCTTAGTCTCAAATGTTGACTTTTACTCTCAGAATTTTGACTTTTAGTGTCAGAATTTTGACTTAGTCTCAGAATTTTTACTTTGTCTCAGAGTTTTGACTTTTAGTCTCAGAATTTTGACTTTTAGTCTTAGAATTTTTACTTTTTGTCTCAGATTGTTGACTTTTAGTCTCAGAATTTTGACTTTGTCTCAGAATTTTGACTTTGTCTCAGAATTTTGACTTAGTCTCAGAATTTTGACTTAGTCTCAGAATTTTGACTTTTAGTCTCAGAATTTTGACTTTTAGTCTCAGAATTTTGACTTTTAGTCTCAGAATGTTGACTTTTAGTCTCAAATGTTGACTTCTAGTCTCAGAATGTTGACTTCCAGGCTCAGAATTTTGACTTTTAGTCTTAGACTGATGACTTTTAGTCTCAGAATTCTGAATATTTTCTCAGAATTGTGACTTTTAGTCTCAAATGTTGACTTCTAGTCTCAGAATTTTGACTTTGTCTTAGAATTTTGACTTTTAGTCTCAGAATTTTGACTTTCAGTCTCAGAATTTTGACTTTGTCTCAGAATTTTGACTTTTAGTCTCAAATATTGACTTCTAGTCTCAGAATGTTGACTTCCAGTCTCAGAATGTTGACTTCCAGTCTCAGAAATTTGACTGCTAGTCTCAGAATTTTGACTTTGTCTCAGAATTTTGACTTTGTCTCAGAATTTTGACTTTTTGTCTCAGAATGTTGACTATTAGTCTCAAATGTTGACTTTTAGTCTAGGAATGTTTACTTTCAGTCTCAGAATTTTAACTTTTAGTCTCAAATATTGACTTCTAGTCTCAAATATTGACTTCTAGTCTCAGAATTTTGACTTTTAGTCTCAGAATTCTGAATATTTTCTCAGAATGTTGACTTTCAGTCTCAGAATTTTGACTATTAGTCTCAGAATTCTGAATATTTTCTCAGAATTCTACCTTTTAGTCTCCGAATTTGGACTTTTACTCTCACAATTACCACCCTATTCTCCGAACACACCATTCAAAATCCCGAAAACCCAACTCATAATCACTCCACACTCGACTCTCAGAACTCAAACTCTCGCAAATGACCATACGAAACCAATAACAAACACATCAACGTCTCCACCGCAAAAGCTTCCCAACCACCACCTGTGGACAAAAAAAAACACGACTCCATCACCCTCTAACGTAACCATTTGATACCGAACAACACATCCTTGAATGTTAAGAACAAGTAAAAAAAAATTGCTCCCTGGCAACCTTGTCGCCAGGCAACACAAACGAGGTTTTCTTCTTTCAACATCCACTTTGTTCAGCCAAAACGACACCACCTGGTACGCAAAAAAATGGCGTCTTCGCAGTCGCCGTTACGCCTTCTGACCCCGCCTCTCGCGTATAGTTTTTGGACCTGAAACACGTGTTTTTGAAGCTGCAATTTTGCATTGACTGCAAGGCAATCAACACTCCATTAAGCACACAACACACACACACAAGGGAACACAAATCAACCCTGACTGCTTCAGCTTTATTTTTTTTATTATTCAGTATCCTCCTCCTTTTCTTTATCTCTTCAGAGTGCTTAAATTCGTAGCACCGAAGGGGAACTTTGCCATTTTTTATTATCACACTCCAGCGCAGAAAAGTGATCATGTACTACAACGCCCGAAGTGGAGAGTAAATGTGTTATTCAGTTTTTTTTATCATGTTAAGTGGAAAATCTACTAGTGGTCGACTGTCAGAAAGTTGAATATGGATGTAAAATAGAGGAATACCTTGAGATACGAGCTTAATTCGTTCCGGGACTGAGCTCGTATGTCGATTTACTCGTATCTCAAATCAATTTTTCGCTATTTAAAATTGTATTTTTTTTTCTATTTTCACATTTTTACTTTCACTGTATATACATTTAATCATAGTACAGTGGCACCTTGAGATACGAGCTTAATTCGTTCCGGGACTGAGCTCGTATGTCGATTTACTCGTATCTCAAATCAATTTTTTGTATCATGTTAAGTGCAAAATCTACTAGTGGTCGGCGACTCTCAGAAATTTGAATATGGATGTAAAATAGAGGAATATCTTGAGATACGAGCTTAATTCGTTCCCGGACTGAGCTCGTATGTCAATTTACTCGCATCTCAAATCATTTTTTTGCTATTTAAAATTGTAATTTTTTTTCTATTTCCACATTTTTACTTTCACTGTTATACATTCAAACATAGTACAGTGGCACCGCGAGATAAGAGCTTAATTTGATCCCAGACTGAGCTCGTATGTCAATTTACTCGTATCTCAAATCAATTTTTTGTATCATGTTAAGTGCAAAATCTACTAGTGGTCGGAGACTGTCAGAAATTTGAATATGGATGTAAAATAGAGGAATACCTTGAGATACTAGCTTAATTCGTTCCAGGACTGAGCTCGTATGTCAATTTACTCGCATCTCAAATCAATTTTTTGCTATTTAAAATTGTAATTTTTTTCTATTTCCACATTTTTACTTTCACTGTTATACATTCAAGCATAGTACAGTGGCACCTCGAGATAAGAGCTTAATTTGATCCCAGACTGAGCGCGTATGTCGATTTACTCGTATCTCAAATCAATTTTTTGTATCATGTTAAGTGCAAAATCTACTAGTGGTCGGCGACTCTCAGAAATTTGAATATGGATGTAAAATAGAGGAATATCTTGAGATACGAGCTTAATTCGTTCCAGGACTGAGCTCGTATGTCGATTTACTCGTATCTCAAATCAATTTTTTGCTATTTAAAATTGTATTTTTTTTTCTATTTCCACATTTTTACTTTCACTGTATATAAATTCAAATATAGTAAAGTGGCACCTTGAGATACGAGCTTAATTCGTTCCCAGACTGAGCGCGTATGTCAATTTACTCGTATCTCAAATCAATTTTTTGTATCATGTTAAGTGCAAAATCTACTAGTGGTCGGCGACTCTCAGAAATTTGAATATGGATGTAAAATAGAGGAATACCTTGAGATACGA